>NW_012267277.1:1244921-1246482 GCF_000151885.1 Dipodomys ordii | reverse complement strand
CTTGAGCCACAGCGCCACTTCCAGCTTTTTTCTTTTTGCTTATTATGTGGTGCTGAGGAATTGAACCCAGGGCCTCAGGCATGCAAGGCAAACGCTCTACCACTGAGCCACCTTCCCAGCCCCTCTAGTTGCTTTTCAGTCTAACAAGTTGACAGTTTGAAATACCCATCACAACTGCACTTCTTGTCAGCTTGACACCTAAACATATCCTAAGCCATAACATGTTATTTTTCTGAATATTCAGTACATTTTCTGTTTTTGTCTTGGTTTTGTTTGTTTATTTATTTCAGTTCTGGGGATTGAACCCAGGGCCTTAAGCATGGTCAGCAAATGCTTACTTCTTGGATACCTTATTGTACAATCTTTAGAGGTACGGTGTTGGTTTCAGAGTCAGATATAATGTGAATTTAAATTCAGCATCTCTCACTCAGTACTGCTCTTACCCTTGTGAAAGTTCCCATTCTGTGAGCTTTTGGTTTTGTTTTAGAAAATGGAAGTAATAGGGTTGGGAATATGGTTTAGTGGTAATATGCTTGCCTAGCATGCATGAAACCCTGGGTTTGATCACATACACAGAAAAAGCCAGAAGTGGTGCTGTGGTTCAAGTGGTAGAGTGCTGCCTTGAGTAAAAATGAAGCTCAAGGACAGTGCCCAGGCCCTGAGTTCAAGCCCCAGGACTGCCTCCCTTCCAAAGAAGGAAATATTAATCTTAGTGGATTATTTCAGAAATTAAAATGACAGCTTGCTTTTTTAAAAATTTTTATTTTTTTTTTGCTTTTGAAACACTTAACATACATAGTGCCTGTCAAGCAGAGGGCACTCAGTAGTTATTTAGTATCATTTTATGAAATAATGAGTAAAGTACCTATGTGAATCTTGTGATAATTTGTGCCATAATTTTTTCTTTCTGAGTAATTACCCCAAGAGGTTATCCATTTATTTATATTATATTGTGAATGACTGTAGTCTTAGGGCTTGAACTCAGGGCATAGGTGGTATCTTTGAGCCTCTTTGTGTTTAAGGTTAGCATTCTACCACCTGAGCCACAGCACTACTTCCAGCTTTTTCTGATGGACCTAGAAAAAAATCATGCTAAATGAGATAAAAGCTAAGCTCAAAGATAAAATGGTGCATGTTTTCTCTCATATGTGGAAGCTAGATCTAAAATATAGCTGGATTTGAGAACCTATACAGGACTCTAAGAAATCACATACCAACAGTCAGACTAAAGGAGGATACCCTTAGGGGAGAAACCCAAAAGTGTAACTTCTCTGAACTTTTTTATTTTTATTTTTTCTAGTTCTGGGGCTTGAACTCTGTGCCTGGGCTCTGTCCCTGAGCTGCTGTTTTTTTGCTCAAGGCTAGTACTCTACCACTTGAACCACAGCGCTACTTCCAGCTTTTTCTAAGTAATTTACTGGAGATAAGAGTCTTTTTTTTTTTTATTGTGAAAATACTGTACAGGGGGGGTTACAATTACATGGGCAAGACCCAGGCCCCATGACCGGACCCCACCCCCCCAAAAAAAAACAAAAGAGTACATTTCTTTTTTTTTTTTTTT
>NW_012267277.1:1234398-1239762 GCF_000151885.1 Dipodomys ordii | reverse complement strand
TGAGGGGCATCTGGATTGGTTCCATATCTTAGCTATCGTAAATAAGGCTGCAATAAATATAGTCGTGCTGGTAGATTGGAGATAAGAGTCTTATGGACTTTCTGCTTGAGTACAGGAGTGAGCCAATGGTGCCCTGCTACAAAAATATTTTTTACGTAGTGTATTAAGATTGCTTTCTTATCTTATATTGGGTTCTAAAGGTTAAAGGTTATAGTAGATGAATGGTAAACATTTACTATTGCCATAATGTTTGAATTTTATTCTTCTATTATAACTTTTGAAAAGGACAGCTAGAGCCAGGCGCTGGTGGCTCACACCTGTAATCCTAGCTACTCAGGAGGCTGAGATCTGAGGATTGCGGTTCAAAGCCAGCCCGGGCAGGAGAGACCGTGAGACTCCTATCTCCAATAAACCACCAGAAAACCAGAAGTGGCGCTGTAGCTCAAGTGGTAGAGCGCTAGCCTTGAGCTGAAGAGCTGAGGGACAGCGCCCAGGCCCAGAGTTCAAGCCCCACGGCCAACCAAAAAAAAAAAAAAAAAAAAGAGAAAAGGACAGCTATCTCTTGAGTATGTAAGTACTGATTGTTTATTAATTAATTAATCTATTTATTTATTTTTGGTCGTGGGGCTTGAACTCTAGGCCCTTGGCGCTATCCCTCAGTTCTTCAGCTCAAAGCCAGCACTCTTCTCACTTGAGCCACAGCACCACTTCCAGTTTTCTGGTGGATAATTAGACAATAGTCTCACAGACTTTTCCTGCCTGGGCTGGCTTTGAACTTCAATCCCCAGATCTCAGTTTATTAATTTATTCTTTAGGGGGTAGCTTGTGCATGCCTATAATCCTAGGACTTGGAGGCTGGGGCAGGAGTGAGGTTATGTTGGACTTCACAGCAGGTTCCCAGCCAGCCTGGTCTACATAATGAGACATATTTCAAGAAACAAAACCTGAAAAACAAAGCAGAAAAATAAAGTAAAAATCCTACAAAACTAGAACAAAACAAAATAATAAACTAAAAGTCCTCATAAAAACCTAATTCTCTCAGTATTTATTTCTGTTATGTTGATATTCACTTGTAAAGTCAATAATTCTTTGTTTCCTGAAAAAAAATGCATTTTTAAACTTGTTTTTTCAGCGATCACCAGAATATACCAATTGTCGTTATCTATGCAAACTTTGCTTAATTCATATTGAAAACATCCAGGGAGCACATAAACATATAAAGGAGAAACGACATAAGAAAAATATTTTGGTAAGTTATTCTTCTTTAAAAGATCTTTATTTTTTGTCGGTCATGGGGCTTGAACCTCTGGGCTTGGGTGCACTGTCCCTGTGGTCTTCAGCTCAAGGCAGGCACTCTACCACTTGAGCCACAGTGCCACTTCTGGTTTTCTAGTGGTTTATTGGAGATAGAGTCTCATGGACTTTCTTGCCCGGGCTGTCTTTGAACCATGATCCTCAGATCTCAGCCTCCTGAGAGCTAGGATTATAGGCATGAGCCACCAGCACCTGGCAAAAATCTTTATTTTTTGATGCAGTCAGTGTATTTAGTATACAATGTATTAAAAAACTATGCAACTTGTGGGCAGGGATGGGGAGGGAGGTGGGTAACATTGTCCAAAAAGAACTGTACTCATTACCTGACTTATGGAATGGGGACCCCTATGTATAAGACATTAATAATAACAAAATTATATTTTATAATGTTTTTTGAATGGCTAAAACTAAATTATGAAACTAAAAATGAGTATTTTTCTAGCCTAATAATAGTAACTGAAGTAAGAGTCTTGAAAGTTATGTGTATTTTGTTTTGAAGAAAGTGTTAATACCTTTCCCCAGCTGGCCTCAAACTCTTGATCCTCTTGTTCCCACCTTCTGAATATCTGGAATTAAATGTGTATGTGCTACCACATCTGGCTGGAAGTGTTGAAAGATGCTAATCATTAGTGCCAAGAAGCTCAAGAGAATTCAAATATTAGACTTAAAGACGAAGCCAACTTAAACACACGTAGGGTATTTTAGGAAATATCAAAATAACCAGCCAACATGGAAAACTTAAAGGTATCCATGAAGGACTTCTGCTTTTGGTGAAGTTGGAATAATGGAGACTAGATTATTTACCTTCCACTTAAAATAACCATCAAGAGAGAAGATAAAAACATCCTAAGTAATGGTTTCAGGATGAAAAAGAAGTGATGGAGCCTTTGTGCCAATTTGAGATGGAGTTTTCAGGCTATATTGTAGGAAGAAAGAACCAGTGGACTCTCAGAATTGAAAAGAGGGAGCTTAGAGTCCGAGAGTTAAAGCAGGTTAGAGTTTATAGGACAAAGTGTACAAAAAGAAATTCAGATCTCAAATATCGGAATTTCTTGATGGGTACTCATGGATATTTGCTTGTGAGAAATCTTCCTAAAGGCTAGAGAAAGAATTGGATGAAGTAATTTCATAGAACATGCCTAATGCTTATTTAGGCTTCATATTATCTAGACTGGAAAACTTCATAGTTCACAGTAATTGAAATCAGAAGGATGTTGCACTAATAAGAATGTTTAGCTTAAAACAAAATATGGTTTGGTCCCACCTGAAAAAGAACTTAAAAGCTGATCGTCAGTGGCTCGTGTCTATAATCCTACTACTGAGGAGGCTGAGATTCTTCCAGCCTGGGCAGGAAGGTCCATGTGACTCTTATCTCCAATTAACCACCAGAAAACTGGAAATGGTGCTGTTGCTCAAGTGGTAGAGCATTTGCCTTGAGCTGAAAAGCTGAGGGACAGCATCCAGAGTTCAAGCCCCACGACCGACTGAAAAAGTAAAAAAGATAGTTTGTTATAGAACAAATTCAAGAAATAATTAAATAAAGAATGTAAAAAAAGAATCAGGAAAGTACAAATCATGTTGAAGTAAAACAGCCCCTCTTCCTCCCCTTCCCCTGTCCCTTTCCTCTTTTCATTCTCTTCATCTTCCTCTTTCTTACCCTCTCTTTTTCTCTCTCTGATTTCCCTTTCACCTGTATTCTCACTCTTGCTCTCCTACTCTCCCCTTCACATATACTCACTTTTGGACTCTCTCTCTCTCTCTCTCTCTAATCTAGCATTTTCTTGTTTGTTTTTTGTTTTTTCTTCTTATTATAAAGGTGATACACAGAGGGGTTACAATTACATAAACTGGTTAATGAGTACATTCCTTTTTGGACAGTGTCACTCCTTCCTTCTCAGTTTTTCCCCCTCATCCCAACCACAAGTTGTTTAGTTCATTTTCAACATAATGTGTAGTTGAGAACCACTGCTTTTGTTTTTGTTTTTGTTTTTTTGGATCCAATCGTGGGGCCTGAACTCTGGGCCTGAACTCTGGGCCTGGGCGCTGTCCCTCAGCTCTTCAGCTGAGCCACCTTCCCAGCCCTGCTTTTGTTTTGTTTTTAAGGCATGAGGTTTTTATAAGTAGCCCAGGTTGGTCTTGAACTTGGAATCATTTTGCTCTGCCTCCAGAGCGAAGAGATTACAGTTGAACTCCAGTAAACTTTAGGGTTTTCTACATATAAAATCATCATTGGAGAGCAGAAATATTTATATGTCTTCCTTCACAATTTGGATGCCTTTTATTTCTGTATTTTGTTTGATTTCTAAAACTTCCATTATAGTGAGTAGAAGTGACAAAAGCCTACATCCTCCACAGTTAGGATATTAGCTGAGTTTATCACACATTTTTTTTATTATGTTGATGTAACTTTTAAAAAATTCTTGTTTGTTGCCTGTTTTTTGTTTTGTTTTGTTTTGTTTTGTTTTTGGGTCCGGTCATGTGCCTGAACTCTGGGCCTGGGCGCTGTCCTTCAGCTCTTCACCTCAAGGCTAGCTAGCGCTTTACCACTTGAGCCACAGCGCCACTTCTGGCTTTTTTTTTCTGCTTATGTGGTCATCGAACCCAGGGCCTCATGCATGCAAGGCAAGCGCTCTACCACTGAGCCACCTTCCCAGCCCTGTTGCCTGTTTTTAACAAAGAAGTTGTTGAATTTAAAGATGTTTTTCCTTCATTTTTTTTGTAGGCTTTTTCCTTTTGTTCTGTTAATATAGTGTATTGGTCAGTTTTTTTTTCTTTTTTGTCGGTCGTGGGGCTTGAACTCTGGGCCTGGGCGCTGTCCCGCAGCTCTTCAGCTCAAGGTGAGTGCTCTACCACTTGAGCTACAGCGCCACTTCTGGTTTTCTGGTGGTTTATTGGAGATAGGAGTCTCATGGTCTTTCCTGCCCGGGTTGGCTTTGAACTGCGATCCTCAGATCTCAGCCTCCTGAATAGCTAGGATTATAGGCGTGAGCCACCAGCGCCCGGCTCTTATATTGGTCAGTTTTTGTATGTTGAGCCATCTTGAATTCCTGGAATAAATCTCACTCACAGTGTATAATCCTTTCCATATGTTGCTGAGTTTGATTTGTAAGTATTTTGTTGAGGTTTTTGTTGAAGGTTTTTCATTCTCTTCTTCTTCCCTGCTATCCCTTTCTCTTCTTTTTCCTTTCTTCTCCATTGTCCTTTTTCCTTTTTTTTTTTTTTCTGTTTCTTACTTTGTTATTGGGTCTTGGACTCAGGGCTTCTTGCTGTTGCTCAGTTGCTGTTGCTTTACCACTTGAGCCACACCTCTACTTCAGCCTTTCTTATGGTTAATTGGAGATAGAGTCTAGTGGACTTTGCTACTCAGGCTAGTTTAGAACTGAGATTTTCAGATATTAGCCTCCTAAGTAGCTAGAATTATGTAATCTCTGATTCACCTTTTTCATACAACTTTATATTCAACCCTTAGCAAATCCTATAAATTTTTTTTTTTTTTGTAGTACTGGGGATATGAACCCAGGGCCTTGCATCTACTACTCTACCACTTGAGCCATCCCTCCACCCAACCACCAGTGGTTGTCTTTTTAGGTTTATCTTCCTTTATTTTAATTTTATTTTTTTGTTGGTCATGGGGCTTGAACTCTGGGCCTGGGCGCTATCCATCAGCTCTTCAGCTCAAGGCGAGCACTCTACCACTTGAGCTACAGCATCACTTCTGGCTTTTTCTGTTCATGTGGTACTTAGGAATGGAACCCAGGGCTTCATGCATGCTAGGCAAGCATTATGCCACTGAACCACCTTCCCAGAGCCTTTGATTTCTTTAAGTGTGTGTGTGTGTTGGTCATGGGACTTGAACTCTGGGCCTGGGCATTGTCCCTCAGCTCTTCAGCTCAAGGCTAGCATTCTACCACTTGAGCCTCAGTGCCATTTCTGGTTTTCTGGTGGCTTATTGGAGATAAGAGTTTCATAGACTACGGGGCTGAGAAGGTGGCTCAGTGGTACAGTGCTTGCCTTGCATGCATGAGACCCTGGGTTCGATTCCTCAGCACC
>NW_012267277.1:1231088-1233263 GCF_000151885.1 Dipodomys ordii | reverse complement strand
TTTTTGCTTATTATGTGGTGCTGAGGAATCGAACCCTGGGCCTCATGCATGTAAGGCAAGCGCTCTACCATTGAGCCACCTGCCTAGCCCCTCCTGTTTTATTTTTATTTTATTTTTAAAAATTTTATTTATTTATTTATTTTGGGTGGTTGTGGGGCTTGAACTCTGGGCTTGGGTGCTGTTCATGTGCTCTTCAGCTCAAGGGGAGCACTCTACCACTTGAGCCACAGCGCCACTTCTGGTTTTCTAGTGGTTTATTGGAGATAAGACTCTCACGGACTTTCCAGCCTGGGCTGGCTTTGAACCATGCTCCTCAGATCTCAGGCTCCTACGTAGCTAGGATTACATGTGTGAGCCACTGGCGCCTGACTCCTGTTTTATTTTTATTAACATAGTTTTGTGATATAATTTTATTTACTCATTTATTGAATTTATTTTCTTTTTCCATGGGCATGAACTTCATTAGTAATATTTATAATATATGAGGATAGCAAGAGAATAGTGATATAAGGACATCAGTGAGAATTTTTATTAAGATGATAAACTAATGGAACTGGCATAAGTTCGGTAATAGCATAGGTAGAGGAGTCATGTTTGTTTATTGTCTTTTGTGTTGTGTTCGTGAAACTAGCAGAACCTTTATGGAACCTCTAATATAAAGTTAATTTTATAGGATGTTAGTCCATTCTTTGGACAAATTCTAAAACAATTGTCTTGAAACCTTACATGGTCATCTAAGTCTTATATTATAATTAAAAATTGCAGAGGGAAAAATTTGGAGAGAGAAGGAAAGGGTGACATTGTACAAAATGAAATGTACTCATTACCTGCCTTAAGAAATGGTAACCAACCCCTCTGTATATCATCTTAATAATAACAGTAAAAATTTTTTTTAAAGGGGTGACTGGGAAGGTGGCTCAGTGGTAGAGTGCTTGCCTTGTATGTATGAGGCCCTGGGTTCGATTCCTCAGCACCACATAAACAGAAAAAGCTGGAAGTGGCGCTGTGGCTCCAGTGGTAGGGCGCTAGCCTTGAACTGAAGAGCTGAGGGACAGCACCCAGGCCCAGAGTTCAGGACCCACAACTGACAAAAAAAAAAAAAAGATTGCAAGCTGGATGCCTGTGGCTCAGGCCTGTAATCCTAGCTATTCAGGAGACTGAGATCTGAGGATTGCAGCTAGCATGGGGCAGGAAAGTCTGTGAGACTCTTTATCTCCAATAAACCACCAGAAAACCAGAGGAGGTGCTATGGCATAAGTGGAAGAGCGCTAGCCTTGAACTGAAGAGCTCAGAGACAGTACCCACGCCCCAGGATCACAAAAATAGATAAATAAATAAATTGCAGATTGAAGGAATTTATGAGGTTGATTAATCCACTATTTTTATATTCCTAAGATAACCTTTATGTATACTGATTGAATATGACAGCAAAGTGAAATTAGAAATGTACAGAGGGGGGCTGGGAAGGTGGCTCAGTGGTAGAGCGCATGCCTTGCATGCCAGAGGCCCTGGGTTCTATTCCTCAGCACCACATAAGCAAAAAGAAAAAAACCGGAAGTGGCGCTGTGGCTCAAGTGGTAGAGTGCTAGCCTTGATCTGAAGAGCTGAGGGACAGCGCCCAGGCCCAGAGTTCAGGCCCCATGACCGGACCCCCCAAAAAAAAATGTACAGAGGTCTCTAGCTATTTTTGGTCTATGAGAGAGAGGCAACATCTGATAGAAGTTTGTCGTACAAGTTAAGAGAGGGCTGGGAATATGGCTTAGTGTGGTACAGTGCATGCATGAAGCCCTTGGTTGGATTCCTCAGTGTCACATAAACAGAAAAAGCCAGAAGTGGTGCTGTGGCTCAAGTGGTATTTGTAAATAATAGTAGGGAATATAACAGATGTAATAATAAAATCTAGAAGTTTTTTGTGGTTTAACTTTATACCACATAGTCAATTTACACTTGTGATCGTTTGCTTTTGCTGCAACAAAATGATCAGCTAACTGTTAAACATGAGTATGTTGGCTTTAGTGTAGAATTTTAAGTTTTTGGTTTTTGTTTTGTTTTTTTTTTTTGGTCGGTCGTGGGACTTGAACTCTGGGCCTGAGTGCTGTCCCTCAGCTCTTCAGCTCAAGGCAAGTGCTCTACCACTTGAGCTACAGTGCCACTTCTGGTTTTCTGGTGGTTTAT
>NW_012267277.1:1210315-1230433 GCF_000151885.1 Dipodomys ordii | reverse complement strand
ACAGCGCCACTTCCGGTTTTCTGGTGGTTTACTGGAGATAGGAGTCTCACGGTCTCTCCTGCTTGGTCTGGCTTTGAACCGCAATCCTCAGATCTCAGCCTCCTGAGTAGCTAGGATTACAGGCGTGAGCCACCAGCACCCGGCACTTCTGTATCTTTTGTTAATATATTTGTCTTATTTCTGATGTATGAAAGGTGAATATTGGTTAAAGTTTTATTTCTGTCCTTCTGTCCTAAATATAAAATCATTAAATAGAAACTTGTTATTGTGAAACATTCCACTAATAGGAAAAACAAGAAGAAAGTGAGCTTCGTTCTCTTCCACCTCCGTCCCCTGCTCATTTGGCTGCTTTAAGTATTGCAGTTGTTGAATTAGCAAAAGAACAAGGAATAACAGATGATGACCTCAGAATCCGTCAGGAAATTGTGGAGGAAATGTCAAAGGTTATAATAACATTTTTACCAGGTACATTCAGTTTTTATTTTAAAAATTGCAAGACTTCTTGCCTTTTCTTCTTGATCTTGGGAAAATTTCTTTTTAAAAAATTTTGACTACATTTCTTAAATATTTTAGTTTGTCTCTTCTTAAAAGTAAATGAAGGGCTGGGAAGGTGGCTCAGTGGTAGAGCGTTTTGCCTTGCATGTCTGAGGCCCGGGTTCGATTCCTCAGCACCACATAAGCAAAAAGAAAAGAAGCCAGAAGTGGCGCTGTGGCTCAAGTGGTAGAGCGCTAGGTGGCTCAAGTGGTAGAGCGCTAGCCTTGAGCTGAAGAGCTGAGGGACAGCGCCCAGACCCAGAATTCAGGCCCCACAACTGAACCCTCCCTCCCCAAAAAAGTAAATGAATTTAGTTGTTTCAATAGAGGAAATACTTCAATAGAGGAAAACTCAGACTTGTAATAAGAAAACAAAAAAGAGTTTTAAAATGCCACAGATTGAAAAGCTGTGGTCTAATAATATGTTTTATATTTGTTTTTGGTACTATGGATCTCTGAAGGGCTTTAAAAAATCGATTTCTTTCAGAATAAACATTTTAACTAGTCACTGGATAAAATTGCTATTGCCTAATGGTAGGCAAAAATAAAGAATCTTGGAGGAAGCATATTTTGGTTGAAGAGATCAGGTTTATTTCAGACATTTATGTATAAAGTACTTGTTTGGCTTATGTTTAAAAAACTTTTTTTTCATCACCACAGGATTTAAGTGAACGTTAGTCGTGGGGCTTGAACTTTGGGTCTGGGCACTGTCCCTGAGCTCTTCAGCTCAAGGCTAGTGCTCTATCACTTGAGCCCCAGTGCCACTTCTGGCTTTTTCTGTTTATGTGATGCTGAGGAATGGAACCCAGGGCTTCATGCATGCGAGGCAAGCACTCTACCATTGAGCCACCTTCTCAGCCTGACTTTTTTTTTTAATCAAAGGGATTTTGGAGAATTGATAAATTAGTTTCATGTAGATCTACTATGAAATTCTGAAGAAATAGTACAAATGCTTGTTTTAGGATATATACTAAATTAGAATGACATAGAAAATTAGCATGGCCCTTGTGCAAAGATGACACATAAATTCATGTTCTCTATTTTTGTTGGATTTTTTTTTTTTTTTGGGTTGGTTGTGGAGCTTGAACTCTGGGCCTGAGCACTATCTCAGCTCTTCAGCTCAAGGCGAGTGCTCTACCACTTGAGCTACAGCGCCACTTCCTTCATGTTCTATATTTTTAAAGGTAGGTGCTAGTGAGAACAGAAGGAAGAAGGTTGTTAGTATGGTTAAATTCTTCATGTCCATGTGTAAAAAGAATGAAGCTTATTGAAATTATTTTGAGAAGTGAGAAAAGGGGATGAGGGAGAGTGACAGGGTGATTCTGATGAAGGCATACTGTATGTATATGGACATGTAAAAAATGAACCCCTTTTACAATTTGTTGATACTTGTAAAAATGTGAAAAAAATGTGGTTAGCTGATAGGTTACAATTTCACATTCATGTGAGATGAACTATAAAATGAAATACGATTAAAATGGAAAAAATTCATTGTTATTTCTACTATAAGCATTGTTATTTCTATTGTAAGTTTCTTCCCTAAATAATCGGTTGAATCCTAGTTTGTCTTATAAAATAATTAAATACTATTATTAATTAGATATGTAATTTTTATTATTTTAATGACTTTTAGATACTTTGTAAATGAAAGTAGACTTTATACAAGTTAAGCATACATTTTAAAATTTCTAAGAAAGTAAGCCTACCAATCAGTACCAGTCATATCCTTTGATAAGATCGTTTAAATATATTATTTCATTATTTTCAAAATAACACGTCTCATAATTTGAGAAAGATATGAATTCTTTTATGAATTCTTCAGAGCCTATAGCGTTTTTGTGGTTTAGATTTGAAATATCAGTTGGTTTGGCCTCACTTTGTCCTTTTAAGAGTGTTTTAATAGTGTTTATGTTGACTTTCCCATTCAATGCTTTATATCATGTAAGTATCTGAAAATAAACACAGGTATTGTCAATAGCTGTAGCTAGGTTAGTACATTTATTAGTTACAAATTGAATGTCAAATATGTTCTCAGTCATATCTAAATGAATTATTTCTAAAAATTCACTTGAATACTAAAAGTTTTATGAGAATCTCTCCTCTCTGATCCTGTACCCCGTAATTGGGAAATGTTTTATTGTTTTATGTATTTTATTGTTATATGTATTTTATTGTTTTATATATTTATCGAACAAATCAATATTAGAAAAAATCAATATTAGAAATAAAATCAAATACATAAAGTATATGAAGTTTTCCTCATTTTCCTATATTTTATATTATACCTATTGACACAGTTTCATGCTTTTTGTATTTTTCCTTTGTTCCAGAATGTTCCCTTAGGTTGTATGGCTCTTCTCTGACTAAGTTTGCTTTGAAAAGTAGTGATGTTAATATAGATATAAAATTTCCTTCCAAGGTAAGTAGGAACAAACCTTCCCTGTGTGTTTCTTATTTAGTTCTTAAATTTTTAGAGAAGTGGGTAGCGCAATATAGAAAACTGTGTTTTGCAGTATTAAGATCATGACTTAAGATCATGAATGGTTCTTACTTCTGGTGAGCCAGTATACAAAGTGGAAGAGTTTTGAAACAAGACAGCCTTGGTTGAAATCTAGGCTGCAAAGAACAAGATACTTGACCTTCCTGAGCCTCAGTTGTATCATTTCCAAAAGAGGGATAAAAAATAGTAAATGAGGTCAGACACACAGATATACAGAGACTGTCTGTCTGTCTGCCTCTCTGTCTCTGTCTGTCTGTCTCTGTCTCTCTCTCACACACACACAATAGATATATAGTGCCTGGGAATGATGATTACTTTTTTTGGGGGGGGGTCCAGTCATGGGGCCTGAACTCTGGGCCTAGGCGCTGTCCCTCAGCTCTTCAGCTCAAGGCTAGCACTCTACCACTTGAGCCACAGGGCCACTTGTGGATTTTTTTCTTTTTGCTTATGTGGTGCTGAGGAATCGAACCCAGGGCCTCAGGCATGCAAGGCAAGCACTCTACCACTGAGCCACCTTCCCAGCCCGATGAATACTTTTAGTAGGAGCTATACAGTTATCAACAATATTGTAATGTTTGTACTGCTAACATTGCTTATTCATAATTTTATGTTTAAATTTTAAAAAATATGTTCAAGTATGATTGATTTAGGTAAAAATTTGGTGTTTTTACTTTACTATTAATGTATGGTTATTAAATGTGTGTATATATATATGTATGTATGTATGTATGTATGTATGATGCTGCAGGGGCTTGAAATCTAGGCCTCATGATTTTGCTTGGCTTTTTGCTTGCTCTACCATTTGAGCAATGCCTCCATCTCTAGCCTTTTGCTAATTAACTGGAGATAAGAATTATCTCTCAGACTTGCTTCTCTGGGTTCATTTCAAATCTGGATTATCAGATCTCAACCTTGTGAGTAGCTAGAAATTATAGGCATGAGCCACTGGAATAAGGATATTGAATACTTTTAAATAGTAGTTTAAATAGTATACTTTAAGGTTCTTTTTTTTTTTTCCCCCGGTCGTTGGGCCTGAACTCTGGGCCTGGGCGCTGTCCCTCAGCTCTTCAGCTCAAGGCTAGCGCTCTACCACTTGAGCCACAGCACCACTTATGGCTTTTTTCTTTTTGCTTATGCAGTGCTGAGGAATTGAACCCAGGGCCTCAGGCATGCAAGGCAAGTGCTCTACCACTGAGCCACCTTCCCAGTCCTACTTTAAGGTTCTTAACAAGTGTGTGTGTGTGTGTGTGTGTGTGTGTACACGCACATGTGCCAGTAAAGTACCAGTCCTACTTTAAGGTTCTTAACAAGTGTGTGTGTGTGTGTGTGTGTGTGTGTGTCACGCACATGTGCCAGTAAAGTACCAGTCCTACTTTAAGGTTCTTAACAAGTGTGTGTGTGTGTGTGTGTGTGTGTGTGTACACGCACATGTGCCAGTAAAGTAATCAGGCTTGAACTCAGGGTCTGTATGCTATACATAACTTTTTTCACTCAAGGCTGATGTTCTACTTGAACTGCAGCTCCCCTTCTGGCTTTTTGCTAGTTAATTGGATATAAGAATTTTACAGACTTTTCCCTTGCGCTAGCTTCAAACCTTGATCTTTGGATCTCAGCTTCCTGAGTAGCTAGGGTTGCAGATGAGAGCAACCAGGACCTAACTTTAACAACTTCTTTTTAATAACTATTTAGTAAGCAAGAATGTTTTTTACATTTGTCTCACTATGAAATTCAGGAATCTTTGTCACTATAAGATCATCCTAACTTCAGGAGTGTTTCTGGAATAATTGTGATATATTTAATCTTCTGTAAATAAGATTTGTTGACATAAAAGTAAATACTATCCTATTTTATAATTTTAAAATATTGTGTGATTTTATTTAACTGTTACTTAATGAGATTGAGTATTCTTTTTTTTTTTGGGTCTGGTCGTGAGCCTGAACTCTGGGCCTGGGCACTGTCCCTCAGCTCTTCAGCTCATGGCTAGCGCTCTACCACTTGAGCCACAGCGCCACTTCTGGCTTTTTTTTGGGGGGGGTTGGTCGTGGGGCTTGAACTCTGGGCCTGAGCGCTGTCCCTCAGCTCTTCAGCTCAAGGTGAGCACTCTACCACTTGAGCTACAGCGCCACTTCTGGTTTTCTGGTGGTTTATTGGAGATAGGAGTCTCATAGCCTCTCCTGCCCGGGCTGGCTTTGAACCGTGATCCTCAGATCTCAGCCTCCTGATAGCTAGGATTACAGGCGTGAGCCACCAGCGCCCAGCTTCTTTTTTCTTTTTTTCTTCTGCTTATGTGGTGCTGAGGAATCGAACCCAGGGCCTCATGCATGCAAGGCAAGCACTCTACCACTGAGCCACCTTCCTAGCCCCAAGATTTGAATATTCTTAAATGATCTATTACTTCTACTTAAAAATTTGTATGTTAATTTAGTCTTAAACTTTTTAGATGAATCATCCAGACCTTCTGATACAAGTGCTTGGAATTTTGAAAAAAAGTGGTGAGTTTCTTTTTTTCCTTCTTTTTTTCGTCTTTTTAAAGGCATATATACTAATATGTTTAACCAAATTAGAGTTAAAACTGCTAGAATGTTTTAGTCTTTGCTAATTGCATATGGACAGATATGTGTATGTTCATTATATTTGCTAAGTATATCAACCATATGGTTTATCTGTTGGTTAGGTCAAAGCTACTGTAATTAATAATTTAAAAAATTTTTGGAAGTGGCGCTCTGGCTCGAATTGGCAGAATACTAGCAAAATTGCTGGGGACAGCGCTGACGCCCAGAATTCAAGCCCCACAACAACAACAAGAAAAAACTTGTCAAATTTAAAAAGGCTACTGTACTTCAAAACTAAAATATATTAGCTTTTAATACAAGTTTCCTTTTTTGTTTTTGTTGGTCATGGGGCTTGAACTCTGGGCCTGGGCGCTATCCTTGAGCTCTTCAGCTCAAGGTGAGCGCTCTACCACTGGAACCATAGTGCCACTTTCGGTTTTTTGTTGGTTAATTGGAGATAAGAGTCTGACGGACTTTCCTGTCCGGGCTAGCTTTGAACCAGGATCCTCAGATCTCAGCCTCCTGAGTAGCTAGGATTACAGACGTGAGTCACCAGGGCTTACACGTTTCTTTTTTTTTGTTTTGTTTTGTTTTTCTTTTTCTTTTTTTGCCAGTCGTGGGGCATGAACTCTGGGCCTGGGCACTGTACCTCAGCTCAGCTCTTCAGCTCAAGGCTAGTGCTCTACCACTTGAGCCACAATGCCACTTCTGGCTTTTTCTGCTTATGTGGTGCTGAGGAATCAAACCCAGGGCCTCATGTATGCAAGGCAAGCACTCTACCACTGAGCCACCTTCCCAGCCCCACGTTTCCTTTTATCTTCAGTTTTATCTCACACTTTTGCTTTTTGTAGTTTCATTTAACCTACAATCAACCACAATCTAAAATTACTAAGTGAAACACAAAAATAAATAATTCATAAGTTTAAAATTATATCATTCTGCATAGTCACTCACCTATTATTTAGTACCTGTCTTGTTTATCAGATTATTGGTCCATCTGTTGCAGTAACATGCACAAAGAGAGACCACATTTATATAACTTTTGTTATGTTGTTATAATTGTTCTATTTTACTACAGTTATTGTTGTTAATCTCTTACTGTGTCCAATTTATAAATTAAATTTTATCAAGGATGTATATGATTAGGAAAAAACGAATATTTTTAAGGGTATTGGTATCTGGTTGCAAACGGTCTTGCAGGTAAGAAGGGACTATGGTGTTACAGGTATTTCACGTACTAAGGAATACAAGAAAACTTATAGTCATTAAGAAGTCATTGATGAAGGAAGGCTAGGGAGAGATACGGAATTAAAATGCATTTGTTAAACAGGCTTTTCTTATCTTAAAATAGTGATATTAATCTAATTTAATCATTTATATTACATTAGGAGTCATACCTAGTAGATGTTTCCTATGTGCCTTACCTGGATTGCATTTCTAAACAAGACATTCATAGAGGTAAAACAAGACAAAACAAAACAAAACAATTGATGCTTCAAACTAAGCCATGATCATATATTATAAATTTGTAATTTCTTGATTTTTATTTCTTTCCTATTCTCCTTTCTTCTATCTCTACCTCTCCTCCTCCCTCCCCCTATTGTTAGAACCCAAGCCCTCATGTGTGCTAGACAAGCAAGAACTGAACAACAAACTCAGCCCTGCTTTTCTTGTTATAAAGTCAATATTGAGAGCTCAGGATCAGTATCCAGACTTTCAGGCTCAGACATTAATTTTGCCATGTTCTACATATGATTTCAGTGTTACTATTTCAATGTTCTCAACTGTTTTATGGTAATAATATGTTCTTTTTAAAAATCTGTACTAGAGTTTGAATATAGGGCTTTGTGCTTGCTTGGCAGGAGCTATATCACTTTATCATATCTTCGTCTATTTTTCCTTTTATTTTTTCATTTAATTGAACAATATTTTTTGTACCCATAGTAGGGCTTTTGGCTTTTTGGTAATATATTATAGATAAGAGTTAGAGACTGCCTAGGCTGGTTTTTGAACTGCAATCCTCAGATCTCAGTCTCCTGAGTAGCTAGGATTACAGGCATGAGTCACCAGTGCCTATTCTTTGATAGTTTTTTTTTTTTTTATTGTTCTAAGCTTCATGCCAGATACTTTACCTGGCAAAAACATTTGCAATTTGGTTAGAAAGATAGCATTTTTTTTCTTTTCAAATTCTTTATTGTGATTAAGTGATTACATAATTTCCCAAATTTCTACAGTATTGTGAGATAGTGATGCTTACTTAGTTAGTCACAAACACATTCTAACTTTCATGGGGCAAATTGTTTATCGTGGTCTATAACATTTATGAGTTCTCTGACAATACAATTATTTCTTCCACATTGGGTGATATGTACATTTCTTTTGTTTTGCATAGCGTCAGCTATTCCCTGTTTCCCACTCATTCCCTCCCTCCCATCTCTGCCATTGAGTTGCTGAGTTTATTTTGATCAATGTCCAGTACAGCGGATGGGTCCCGCTGCTGTATGTTTTTCCCTGATTCCCTCTAGTTCTGTGTCCTCCTCCTGGTTTTCCTCCGGTGTATACATATATACCATATATGTGATCAGCATGGGGTTATTCAATACTGATTCGACCAGATGAGTGGAAATCCTTTGTTTCTTAAGCCTTGTTAATTTTGTCGTATCACCTTACGTTTTGGATTTATCATCCACTAAGATAGCATATTTTTAAGGCTTTATTTTTTCATGGATTCTAATGTTAATTTTAAAGTCCTTTTGCTTTTTGCCTATCAGCCCTATCAACTGTTAGTACTTCCTGTTGTCCATTATCCTGGGAAATGACTTTGAAGGGAATGAGTTTGATATAGTTTGTGCTGCAAAGTTATTTAATATAGCTTTCTTAATTAATAAATACTTCTAACTACACAGAAGCTTTAATGTTATGTTATAGATAAGAGGCAAATACAGCTTTTACCTCTTTAGACTTACTCAGTGTCATAACTTTAAAATACATCCTTTCCACTAAAATACATCAGTGGATCATCAAGTCATATAAGTTTATAAAACAATTTTATTTAAAATTATGCCTTTATATCTTCATTGTTTCTCTATAGACCTGTAATCTACAACATTTTTATTCCTTTTTTTTTGTCTGTCATGGGGCCTGAACTCTGGACCTGGGTGCTGTCCCTCAACTCTTCAGCTCAAGTCTAGCTCTCTACTACTTGAGCCACAGCACCACTTCTAGCTTTTTCTGCTTATGTGGTCCTGAGGAATCAAACCCAGGGCTTCATGCATGCAAGGCAAGCACTCTACCACTGAGCCACCTTCGCAGCCCTGATTTTTATTCTATATTTGTGTTCTAGATCCCCATTGACCCCTTTGTGCTTCTTCATTGACGTAGCCACCATGCATATTAAGTTTGACAGGGGGCTGGGAATGTGGCTCAGTGGTGGAGTGCTTACCTCACATATATGAGGTTTGATTCCTCAGCACCAATACACAGAAAAGGCTGGAAGTGGGCTGGGAAGGTGGCTCAGCGGTAGAGCGGTTGCCTTGCATGCTCAAGGCCCTGGGTTCGATTCCTCAGCACCACATAAGCAAAAAGAAAAAAGCTGGAAGTGGCGCTGTGGCTCAAGTGGTAGAGTGCTAGCCTTGAGCTGAAGAGCTGAGGGACAGCGCCCAGGCCCAGAGTTCAGGCCCCACGACCGGACCCAAAAAAAAAAAAAAAAGAAAAGGCTGGAAGTGGCATTGTGGCTCAAGTAGTAGAGTGCTAGCCTTGAGCAAAATGTTGCTCAGGGACAGTGCCCAGGCCCTGAGTTCAACCCTAGGACTGGCAAAAAATAAAAAAATAGAAAAATGTGACATAGGTCTCTAGCACTTTTTAAAAAATGAACAATTCTAGCAAGTACTTTGAGATTCCATCGTTTCAAATGAAATAATATGGGCTGGGAAGGTGCCTTAGTGGTAGAGTGCTTGCCTTGCATGCATGAGGCCCTGGGTTCGATTCTTCAATACCACATAAGCAGAAAAAGCCGGAAGTGGCACTGTGGCTCATTTTAGCTGAAGAGCTGTGGGACAGCACTCAGGCCCAGAGTTCAGGCCCCATGACTGTTTTTATTTAAATATTGTTAATCCATCTATCTTTATTCAATATAGTATAAGGCCTATAGAAAAAGACTTAAGTTGTAAAAGTGCTTCATCGTGGTAGGTCTTCCTTGACATTTGTATTAGGAACACTTTTCATTAACAGGAAATTAGGCTATCAGCATTAGCATCTGAAAGCATTAAACTGCAAACATGATAGGTCCGCATTTGTGGTTCCTATGGAAATAATCCTCAGAAGTAAGTAGTAACCTTTCTTTGCTATTTTAGGGAAGTATTAAGAACTTACATACTTACTTGGAAATATTGCAACTTTCAGGGATGTTAATTAAAGCCTTTCTTCTTAAGATGATTGTAATTTTCAGACAGTATTTGGGACTGTACCTATGGTTTGTGTTATACAACAAATGACACTAAGAGAAGTAAGATACCCTGTTAGCTTAATGCAAATGGGTGGATTTTCCCACAGAACTGAGAGTGACATTTAGAAGGAAACTGCTGCTTAACTATTGAATAAGTTCTTTAGAGATGTTGACATTAGCTTACTTTTCTTTCCCTTCAGTATTATATATAGATGTGGAATCTGACTTTCATGCTAAAGTTCCTGTTGTGGTGTGCAAGGATCGCAAAAGGTTGGTAACAGTGAAGAGACACGTGCGTGCGTGCGTGTGTGTGTTTACCAGTACTGGGGATTGAACTCAGGACCTGGGTACCGTCCCCGAGCTGCTTTTACTCAAGGCTAGCACTCTACCACCTGAACCATGGCACCATTTCTGACTTTTTCTGTTTATGTGGTACTGAGGAATTGAACCAGGGCTTCATACATGCTAGACAAGTACTCTACCACTAAGCCACATTCCCAGCTAAGAAATATTTCTTAAAAAAAAATCTAAAAAACCAAACTTGAAGTGAACATTTCCAGAGAAAATATTTTTAGATTTCTATCTTGTTAGTTGATAGCTGTTTTCTGTTCATTAAAAATAGCAAGCCTCTAGGTGCCAGTAGCTCATGCCTGTAATTCTAGCTACTCAGGAAATACGAGGATTGCGATTTGAAGCCACCAAGGGGAGAAAAGGTATCATGTTGTCCTCATATTCTGTGACTCTTATCTCCATTTAGCCACTCAAAAAAGTTGGAAGTGGTCAGGCATCAGTGGCTCATGCCTGTAATCCTAGCTACTCAGGAGGCTGAGATCTGAGGATTATGGTTCAAATCAAGCCAGGACAGGAAAGTCTATGAAACTGTTATTTCTAATAAATCACCACAAAACCGGAAGTGGCACTTTGGCTCAAGTGGTACAGCACCCTCCTAGAGCTGAAGAGCTGAGGGACAGTACCCAGGCCCAGGGTTCAAGCCTCACGATCTACAGAAAAAAAAAAAAAAGAAGTGGAACTGGCTCAAAGTGGTAAAGTATTAGCCTTGAGCAATTTTGCTCAGGGACAGCTCCCAGGCCCTGGATTCAAGCCCCATGTCAGAGAAGAAAATAGCAAGTACAGGTAAACAATAAATAGGATTATCATATAATTCTCTAGGCAAAATTTTCAGTGTTTACTCAAGTTTACTTACTCATCCAACAGTATTAATTTAGGAACTGCACCAATCCAGACATATATTAATGAGAAATAGTCTCCCTTGTTAAAGATCTCACTGTTAGAGTAGTTTTTGGTTTACTAAAGTTGAAATGAATTATTGGACATTAATCTTGCCATTCTAGTCAGCTGTCTGAAGGATTGAGGGGGCAAAGTGCCGTTGATAAAGGAAACTAAAATAGTTATTTGAGATCAATGTAGAAGTTATAGAAATAATACAGAATTATAAGTATTGTATTGATTACTAACTTGTTTTTTTTTTGTGAGTGGTGGGGCTTAAACTCTGGGCTTGGGCGCTGTCTCTTCACTTTTCAGCTCAAGGCCAGTGCGCTACTGCTTGAGCCACAGCACCACTTCCGGATTTCTAGTGGTTTATTGGAGATAAGAGTCTCATGGACTTTCCTGCCCAGGCTGGCTTTGAACCATGATCCTCAGATCTCAGCCTCCTGAGTAGCTAGGATTATAAGTGTGAGCCATTGGTGCCTGGCTTTTGTTTTTCTTAAATTTTAAGATTAACGTATTTTCTATAGCTAAAATAGTCCATGAGGATCTAGTTTGCTTACTTGATTTTCCCTTCCTTCCCTTCCTTCCCTCCTTCCTTCCCTTCCCCCTTCCTCCCTCCCTCCCTCCCTTTTTCCCTCCCTCCCACCCTCTCTTTTCTCTCTTTTCTCTCTCTCTTTCTCTCTCCTTCCTTCCTTCCTTCCTTCCTCCCCTCCTTCCTTCCTTCCTTCTTTCCTTCCTTCCTTTCTTCCTTTCTGTTGGCCATGGGGCTTGAACTCTGGGCCTAGGTGTTGTCCCTCAGCTCTGTAGCTCAAGGCAAGTGCTCTACTGCTTGAGCCACAGCACCACTTCTGGTTTTCTGGTGATTAATTGGAGATACGAATCTCATGGACTTTTCTTGCCCAGGCTGGCTTTGAAGGCATCCTCAGATCTCAGCCTCCTGAGTAGGTAGGATTATAGACGTGATCCACCCACACCTGGCTCAACTACCTTATTTTCTGTGTTAGAAATTTGAGACAGGGAAGAGTTAAACATTTGTTCAAATGTAAATAACTTAGGACAAAAATCAGAACTGGAAGCAACTGACTCTTGTGTGGTGGATACAGTATTCCTTTGTCCTTCTAGTATTTAGGGTATTATGATTAATCAGCAAACACTCAACACTTGAGCCATACCCACAATCCTTTTTTGAGTTATTTTTCTAATAGTGTCTCACAGTATTGCCCATGGTTGACCTGAATGATGATTTTTCCTATCTATGCCTCCTAGTGTGTGGTAGACTTACTATACTAGATTGAGACGGAGGCCTCACTAGCTCTTAGCACAGAAATTGTGCTTGGATTGCAGGTGTGAGCCACTTGTGTAGTTAGGATTGCAGGCATGAGCCATTGGCGCCCCATGAAGTATTTTGCTTTTTAAGATATCATTCAACACAGTGAAACTGTTTCTTTCTCATTCACAGTGGTTTACTTTGTAGAGTGAGTGCAGGAAATGATATGGCATGTCTCACTACTGATTTACTTGCTGCTCTTGGCAAAATGGAACCTGTCTTTACTCCATTGGTGTTAGCCTTTCGCTATTGGGCTAAGGTAAGTGGAACAGAATAAAAAGTACCTAACTCTTGAAATAAATCAAGCTTTTGTTTTATACTGACATATAACATAAATCATAGCACATGGAAGAAAATAGCTATTAGAATTTCTGGTCATGAAAATAAAGTTTTGTTTCACTGGGTGTTTTTTTTTTTTTTTGTCAGTTGTCAGTTGTGTGCCTGGGCTCTGTCCCTGAGCCTTTTTGTGCTCAAAGCTAGCACTCTACCACCCGAGCCACAGCACCATTCCTGGTTTTTGAGTGATTAATTGGAAATAAGAATCTCATGGGGAGGGCTGGGAAGGTGGCTCAGTGGTAGAGCACTTGCCTTGCATGCCTGAGGCCCTGGGTTCGTTCCCTAGCACCACATAAGCAAAAAGAAAAAAAGCCGAAAGTGGTGCTGTGGCTCAAGTGGTAGAGCGCTAGCCTTGAGCTGAAGAGCTGAGGGACAGCGCCCAGGCCTAGAGTTCAGGCCCCACGACCGGACCCCAAAAAAAAAAAGAATCTCATGGGGACTTTTCCATCCAGTTTAGTTTTGAGCTACAATCCTTAGATCTCAGCTTCTTGAGGAGCTAGGATAACAGGTGCAAATAAAGTTTTAAACTGTATACTGGTGGCTCACGCCTGTAATCCTAGCTACTCAGAAGACTGATATCTGAGGATCAAGACTGTAAGCTAGCTGGGGCAAGCAAATCCAAGAGACTCTCTTCTCTAAAAGCAAAAAGTGGGAAGTGAAGGTTTGGTGCAATTGGTAAAGTGAAAAAGATAAGCAGGAGTACCAGGTCCTGAATTTGAGCCCCAATACTAGTACACACAAAAAACATACAGCCTGTGCAGGTGGCTCATACCTGTAATCCTAGCTACTCAGGAGGCTGAGATCTGAGCATTACTATTCAAAGCCAACCCAAGCAGAAAAGTCCATGAACTCCTGCCTCCAATTATTCACCAAACAGCTACAGCTCAGGTGGTGGAAGGCTAGCCAGGACTGAGACACACACATGTACACACATGCACGCACACATACACACATGCATGTATCAGCTCCGGCAGGAAAGTTCTTGAGATTCATCTCCAGTTAACACCCCAAAGTCAGAAGTGGAACTATGGTTGTAGTGGTCAAGCATTAGCTTGAACAGAAAAACTTCAGGACATTGCCTAGGTCCTGAGTTCAAGCTCCAGAATCTGCACAAGAAAAAAAAAAGTTAATGACTTATAGATCTACAGTAGTTCCAGATGGGATACATTCCAAGACCCCCTGTGGGTGTATGGGAACTTGGGTGGAACTAAAATACAACGCCCCCCCCCACACACATGTACACAGGCACACACATGCATACTATATTTTTTCCTGTTTATTTACATAATATGAAAAGCTTAACTTATACAAGTAAGAGATTTACAAAAATAACTAATAAAATACATTTTTTGCAATACAGTTAAATTTATTCCTGAAATTTTTTATTTATGCTTTATTTTTTTCTCCAAATATTTCTTTTTAAGTGACTACATACATTTCACAATACTGTGGCATAGTCATATTTAGATAAAGTATGTAGGTTAAGGTTCTTTTGGTTTGTTTGTTTATTTTGAGACAGTGTCTTGCTATGTATTTTGGCTAGCCTTGAATTTGCTGTGTGGTTCAGGTCAGCCTCAAACTTGTGATTCTCTTGTCTCAGCTTACCAAGTGATAGTATTACAGGCATGCCTTACCAAATCTGGCTTTAAGGTTTTTTAGTTGCATATGTTTTCTTTTCTTCCTTTTTGTTGGTCTTGGGGCATGAATTCTGGGCCTGGGCACTGTTCTTCAGCTCTTTAGCTCAAGGCTAGTGCTCTACCACTTGAGCCACAGTCTTTTCTGAGTGGGTTATTGGAGATAAGGTCTCACAGACTTTACTGCCCGGGCTGGCTTTGAACCGTGATCCTCAGATCTCAGCCTCCTGAGTAGCTAGGATTACAGGCCTGAGCCACTGGCGCCAGGCTTTGCATATGTTTTCTCATCTCTATGAATATTCTCTTTCAATTATTTATATAATCCTGGAGCAATTTCTGACTGGGCAACAGCTGAACAATTAACTATCAAAGTTTTGTGTTTTTGTTTTTTTTTTGTCAGTCGTGGGGCTTGAACTCTGGGCCTGGGCACTGTTCTTGAGCTCTGCAGTGCAAGGTTAGCACTCTACCACTTGAGCCACAGTACCACTTCTGGCTTTTTTTCTGTTTACGTGGTGCTGAGGAATTGAACCTCATGCATGCAAGGCAAGCACTATACCACTGAGCTACCTTCCCAGCCTCAAAGTTTCTTAAGTAAGACTTAGTTTATATTTCTTGGGATTTTTGTTTTGTTTTGTTTGACTGCCCTGGGGCTTGAACTCAGGGCCTGAGCACTGTCTTCGAGCTTCTTTTGCTCAAGGTTAGCCCTCTACCACTTGAGCCACAGCGTCATTTCCAGCTTTTTCTGTGTATGTGGTACTGAGGAATCAAACCCAGGGCTTCATGCATGCTAGGCAAGCACTCAACCACTAAGCCACATTCCTAGCTCATTAATTTTTTTTTTTTTTTTGTCGGTTGTGGGCTTGAACTCTGGGCCTAAGCACTGTCCCTGAGCTCTTCAGCTCAAAGCTAGCATTCTACCACTTGAGCCATAGCGCCACTAACAGTTTTCTGGTGTTTTATTAGAGATGAGTCTCACAGACTTTCTGTCCAGGCTGGCTTTGAACCATGATCCTCAGATCTCAGCCTCCTCTGAGTAGCTAGGATTACAGGCATGAACCACCAGCACTGGGCTTCATTAGTTTATATTTCTAATAACTGTAGTTACATTGTGTTCATTTTTTTTTTTAGATTAGAGATAGTGGTAATTATTGCAGTCCAAATGTACAGAGAATTATCTTTCAGTAAGAAAGATACAGGAAGAAAATTACATTATTGGTCTGGGAAGGTGGCTCAGTGGTAGAGCTTGCCTTGCATGCTTGAGGCCCTGGGTTTGATTCCTCAGCACCACATAAGCAGAAAAAAAAGCCGAAAGTGGCACTGTGGCTCAAGTGGTAGAGCACTAGCCTTGAGCTGAAGAGCTGAGGGACAGCGCCCAGGCCCAGAGTTCAGGCCCCACCACTGGACCAAAAAAAAAAGAAAGAAAATTACCTTATTGAATAGCATAAATGAAATACTGAAGACATTTTTCCATTTACCAAACATTTGTTAATGCTTATCTGCCACCAATTCACTGTCCTAGACAGTGGGACATCTGACAAGACTTAAAAAGTTGTGAAGTCATGAAGCTTGCTTACTTCTGGAAGAATTAGGTAGTAAACAAATAGATGCATAATATATCTTTTAGGGTTTAGTACTATAAAAGTGAGATGATATGATAAGAGAAGTATGTTTTACTGATGGTCAAGGAAAGTCTCTTTGAGGAGTGATAATTAAATTCAGACCAGCAGTAGCTAGCCATATAAAAATGATTAAAGAACTTTCATGGGAGAACTATTGCAACCTTCTAAAATAGGAATCAGCTTCTGAGTAACATAAGAATACAAAAGTGACCACAATGAAGTGAGTTAAGGTGAAAGTTCTGGGAGGTGAAATCTAGCTCTGTAGTGAAGAATTGGGATATATTTCATGGCAGTGAGAAAACAGGAAAGGTTTAAAATATAACTCTGTATTTACCCCTTTAGGTTAAAGGAGAAGAAATAGGTTGTCCAAAGAACAAGCTGGTCTGGTGCATTAGCCAGACATAACAATGATTTCTGCTAGATTAGAATGTATATGAAGCAAATTAGCATAGGTAAATTGTAGATGCATTGAGTATGAGAGTTGAGGGAAAGCTAGCATGAAAAGTATTGAGATTGGAGGTGTGGCTTAGGTAGTAGAGCACCAGCCAGTGAACGAAAGTGTCAGAGTTTTAAGTCCCAGTCTCAGATTAAAAAAAAAAAGTCTTAATTTTCAAAATGTGAGCATACCAAATTCTTGGATTGGGAGATTATATCCTTAAAACACATTTTTTTATATTTTCATGTATATAATACAGAAACACTCCTATAGTTCATGGAAAGAAAATATATGGCATAGCCAAAAGAATTCAAGAAGTGAAGATCAGTGAATGGGAGCCTCCTTTACTACTGTAAGATTTCATTAAGCTGGGCAAGATGGCACTTATTTGTAATCCTAGCTCGAGTAATTTAGATAGTTGTTAAATAGTATGAAAATTGCATAATCTCATAGTCAAGGATATTCAAATTGAAGTACCTATGAAATATTAAAATCTTACTGTTTGACAGTTTCAATACATAGTGTTAGAAAGTTTGTGTGTATGTAGTATGTTAGTAGAGAACAGAAAAGAGAAATTCTGTGATTTTGGAAGATCTCACAGTATTTATCAGAATTGAAAAAACATGGGGCTGGGAAGGTGGCTCAGTGGTAGAGAGCTTGCCTTGCATGCCTGAGGCCCTGGGTTTGATTCCTCAGCACCACATAAGCAAAAAGAAAAAAAGCCGGAAGTGGTGCTGTGGTAGAGCACTAGCCTTGAGCTGAAGAGCTGAGGGACAGCGCCCAGGCCCAGAGTTCAGGCCCCACGAACGGACCCCCCAAAAAAAATATGTATATCTTAAAAATTGAGTAAGTGCATTCCTGGCAACACAGCTAATAGAAATAAATGCTGCTGGTGGCTCATGCCTGTAATCCTAGCTACTCAGGAGGCTGAGATCTGTGAATCATAGTTCAAAGCCAGTCCAGGCCGGAAAGTCCATAAGACTTTTATCTCTAGTTAACTACCAGAAAACCAGAAGAAAAAACTGGAAGAAAGAAAAGAGAAAAAAGAAAAGAAAGGAAGGAAGGAAAGGAAAGAAGGAAGGAAAGAAAGGAAGGAAAGAAAGTAAGAGAAGTGCTACAGTACTTGGATAATTTGTGTTAAAAATATTGCAGCATTATTTGAAGTGATAGAAATGAAGAACTAAATGTCACTGTTCTTGACTGCTTGAGTAACAAGAACTAAATGTCACTGTTCTTGACTGCTTGAGTAACCACTCAGGTCATAAACTGTAAATTAACCACTTAAAAGAATGTGCTAGCTGGGCACTGGTGGCTCATGCCTGTAATCCTAGCTATTCAGGAGGCTGAGATCTGAGGATCACAGTTCAAAGTCAGTCCAGGCAGGAAAGGCCATGAGACTCTTATCTCTAATAAACCATGAGAAAACCCAAAATGGTGCTGTACCACAGAAACAGAAAAAGCCAGAAGTGGCGCTGTGGCCCAAGTGGTAGAGCACTAGTCTTGAGTTGAAGAGCTGAGGGACAGCACCCAGGCCCAGAGTTTAGGCCCCACGACCCACCAAAAAAAAAAAGAATATTCTAAAACCAAAGCCAAATGCTTGTAGCTAACTCAGAAGGTTGAGTTCTGAGGATCACAGTTCAAAGCCAAGCCTAGTCAGGAATTTTCTTGAGAATCTCACCTTCAGTTAATACCATAAAACTGGAAGTGGCACTGTGATTCAAAGTGGTAGAGCGCTAACCTTGAGCAAAAAGAGCTCAGGGACAATGCCAAGGCCCTGAGTTCAAACTACCAAAAACAAAACAAAGTATAGTCAAATAAAAAGAATGTGTTAGATTTGTGCTAATTGATTTAGAGGAACCTTTTTGATATATTGCTAAGGGAGAAGAGTAATACATAGGGAGATGTCTTTTTTTTTTTTTTTTTGGTGTCCAGTCATGGGGCCTGAACTCTGGGCCTGGGCGCTGTCCCTCAGCTCTTCAGCTCAAGGCTAGTGCTCTACCACAGCACCACTTCCGGCTTTTTTTCTTTTTGCTTATGTGGTGCTGAGGAATTGAACTCAGGGCCTCATGCATGCAAGGCAAGCACTCTACCACTGAGCCACCTTCCCAGCCCCACATAAGGAGATGTCTATAATGCACTATTTTTCTAAAAATAATGACAAGCAAATGGTATATAAAATAGAATGTATTGTTTAAATTTAATAGAAGGCATGGCCGAGTATATAGAAAGTTGCTAATAGTGAGAGTGAAGTACTCTATATACTTACATTTAACTAAAGTATGTTTGTATATTTTTTTACATAAAGTAAGAAATGGAAAGTTAGTCACTAATAAGTTAATAGTTTTCTATCAGGAGGAATTTCATAATACTCCTAATAGTTTTAATTAGTAAGTTTTTATAATGATTATAAACCCAGGCTGCTTTTTATTATGAAAGCTACAGAAAACTAAATCCTAGTACTTTGTTCTTTTGATTTTGCAGTTGTGCTATATTGACTCCCAAACTGATGGTGGAATTCCGTCTTACTGTTTTGCTTTAATGGTGATGTGTTCTTTTGATTTTGCAGTTGTGCTATATTGACTCCCAAACTGATGGTGGAATCCCGTCTTACTGTTTTGCTTTAATGGTGATGTTCTTTTTACAACAAAGAAAACCCCCTCTTCTTCCTTGCTTACTTGGAAGTTGGGTAAGAATAAGTTTGTTGAAATTATCTGTGCATGTATGCATGTATATGCATGTATATGCATGTGAATATGTAGAGTGCTCTTGCAAAGTGCTCTGCTCACACATTTTAAGGTCGAATCCTACATTGTCTCAACTTCTCTTTTTTAAAAATAATTTTTCAATTGCCAATTTGGAATGCCTTTTTATAGATTGAAGGCTTTGACCCCAAAAGAATGGATGACTTTCAGCTGAAAGGCATAGTAGAAGACAAATTTGTGAAATGGGAATATAATTCAAGTAGTGCAACTGAGAAAAACTCAATTACTGATGAAAACAAAGCTAAGGCAGAACAACCAAAAGATGATACCAAGAAGACAGAAACAGACAACCAAAGTTACGCCATGAAGGAAAAACATGGCAAAGTAAGCATTTTTTGGGAGGGGTGTGTGCAGCGGGAGGCTTTTTAATGTATGGAAATTGTGGTACTTTCTTGACCTCATTTTCCTCCTCATCTCTAAAGTGAGAGGTTTATCTGGTTTAGCTTTTCAATACTGAGATTCTCTAAAGAGTTTATAGTTCCTTTTGTAAGACTTGTATTGTTTCAATCATTTCAAGGCAATTTATTGTAATTTTAAAAATTTAAACAAGGAAAATTTCATTTAAGAGTTAGACTCGGACGCCGGGCGCTGGTGGCTCACAGCTGTAATCCTAGCTACTCAGGAGGCTGAGATCTGAGGATCACGGTTCAAATCCAGCCCGGGCAGGAGAGACCGTGAGACTCCTATCTCCAATAAACCACCAGAAAACTGGAAGTGGTGCTGTAGCTCAAGTGGTAGAGCGCT
>NW_012267277.1:1197237-1209465 GCF_000151885.1 Dipodomys ordii | reverse complement strand
CAGGATGTCATTCCAACAATATTATTTTCCTTCCTAACTCTCTTTCCTTCTTTTTATAATAATGTTTCCCTCCCTCCCTCCCTCCCTCCCTCCCTATTTTCCATTCTTTTTCTTTTATTGGTTGTAGGCTTGAACTCAGGCCCTGGATGCCATTCTTGAGCTTTTTCATTCAAAGCTAATGCTCTACCACTTTGAGCCTCAGTGCTACTTGCGGTTTTCTGGTGGTTTTGTGGAGATAAGAGTCTCATGGACTTTCCTGCCTGGGCTGGCTTTGAACCATTATCCTCAGATCTCAGCCTCATGAGTAGCTAGGATTACAGGCATGAGCCATTGGCACCTGGATATATTTCATTTTTTATTGAATCAGATAATACTTTTAATCTCCAATTTTAAGGAAAAATCTTGTAATCCCTCCCCCCAGCTATTCCTTTGTTCTTCTTTGCGATAAAACTACTTGGAAAATCTGTGTTTATTACTCCTATTTTTTTCTGTGTCTCACTAACACTAGCAATCTGCTAAAATGATATCAGCAATATTAATAAAATGCAGATTGTTGAATTCAGTGGCCGCTAGGCAGTTTTTATCTGTCTGTCTGTCTGTCTTTGTTTGTCCATCCATTCATCCAGCAATCTGTCTGTCTTTTTTGTCAGTCCTCGGGCTTGAACTCAGGGCCTGGACACTGTCCCTGAGCTTTTTTTGCTCAAGACTAGCACTCTACTACTTGAGCCATAGCACCACTTCCGGCTTTTTCTGTTTATGTGGTACTGAGGAATTGAATCCAGGGCTTCATGCATGCTAGGCAAACACTCTACCACTAAGACACATTCACAGCTACTTTTTATCTTTTGTTGTTACTGTCGGTTATGGGGCTTGAATTTGGGGCCTGGGCTCTTTAGCTCAAGGCTAGTGCTCTACCACTTGAGCCACAGTGCCACTTCTGTTTTTCTAGTAATTTATTGGAGATAAGAGTCTCATGGATTTTTCCTGCCTCAGCTGGCTTTGAACTGTGGTCCTCACATCTCAATCTCCTGAGAAGTTAGGATTATAGGCATGAGCCACTAATACCCAGCCAGTTTTCATCTTTTTAAATTTAGTAACATTTGCCAGTTGATTACTTTCTTCTAAAAAAAAATTTGTTCACTGATTTTCAGGTCACCACTCCCATAGATGCTCATTTTTTTCCCTCAGTTTCGTTTGCTGGTTTCTTCTTTCTCTCAGTTGCTTAATGTTGAAGTGCTACAGGGTTTGGTCCATGAACCCTTTTTTTCTGATTATGTCTTCACTTGTATGGTAATCCTATGTAAGTGCTTGGATTTTTAGTACCATATGATAAAGACTCTTAATTTAAATCTATAATCTGTTCTCTTTCTTGAACTCCACAATAGTATATATGGCTGCTTGGTTTCTTTCTTTCTTTTTTTTTTTTTTTTGGGGTTCGGTTGTGGGGCCTGAACTCTGGGCCTGGGCGCTGTCCCTCAACTCTTCAGCTCAAGGCTAACGCTCTGCCACTTGAGCCACAACGTCACTTTCTGGCTTTTTTCTTTTTGCTGATGTGGTGCTGAGGAATCGAACCCAGGACCTCATGCATGCAAGGCAAGCATTCTGCCACTGAGCCACCTTCCCAGCCCCCCCCCCTTTTTTTTTGTCAGTCATGGTGCTTGAACTCTGGGTTAGGCCGCTGTCTTTGCACTCTTCAGCTCAAGGTGAGTGCTCCACCACTTGAGCCACAGTGCCACTTCTGGCTTTTTCTGTTTATGTCTTGCTGAGGAATCAAACCCAGGGCCTCATGCAAGCATTCTACCACTGAGCCACCTTCCAGTCCCTCTTTTTTTTTTTTTTTTTTAAGTTCATACTTTGTCAAGAATCTGATTCTGGGGGCTGGGAAGTTGGCTCAGTGGTAGAGCGCTTGCCTTGCATGCCTGAGGCCCTGGGTTCGATTCCTCAGCACCATATAAGCAAAAAGAAAAAAAAAGCCGGAAGTGGCGCTGTGGCTCAAGTGGTAGAGTGCTAGCCTTGAGCTGAAGAGCTGAGGGACAGCACTCAGGCCCAGAGTTCAGGCCCCACAACTGGACCAAAAAAAAAAAAAAGAAAAAAAATCTGATTCTGATCACTCAGTTTTACAATATAAACTTCCTTCTCCTATATTACTAATCCTTTTATCTTAGTCTTCTCCCTCCTTCCCGGGTCCCCAGAGGACTTTCTGTAACTTAGCTATGTAATTTACTTATTATGTGTGTTATCTTTCTCTGGAAAGGGAGCTTCTAGAGGCAAGAATCTTTGCTTATCAAAGATAAATCTCAAGTTTGTAGCATATTATCTGGTACATAGTAGTATCTGATGAATAGTTTGAATTAATTATAGCTGATTTATGCCTTTATCATGGTCTCTCTTAATCAGTCGTTAGCTAATTTCTTTAGAATTAAACATTGCATTTTGTTTTATGACTCCATTAATTTAGAGACCCATCTTACCATGTAGCCTTTAATTATTATCTCTCCCTGTCCTTATAATTTATAAAGTAGAACTTATTTGAGTGGAATTATAGTGTAGTGATTCTCCACATGTAACAGGTAGCCAGATAGTATCAAGTTGGATTCTTTTCAGTGGTATCTACTTCATAGACTCATTAATATGTATTCTGCTCTTAGAAGAGTGAGTATGGCAGTGTGTGTGTCAGTTCTCATTGTTTTATGACATCATCAGGATAGCGCCAGGGACACTAATAGGTTCTGAAGAATCAGTTGCTGTCTGTAGGAATATTTGAAAATTCAGAATATTTATTTAATTTTGAAAGTAAGTATTGTAGTAAGGAGCTATCGTATTTGTTATCTAGGTGTTTGTGAACTTGTTGGTTCACAGGAATCACTGTATGGAGCTTTAAAAATCCTAGTACCCAATTGTGTAGCTCAGGTCATTTAAATTAGATTCTTGGAAAGTGGGAGTGGTGAAATTCAGGTGTTAGTACACTCTAATACTCAACATGTTGTAATGTGTAGTCAAAGCTGGGAATGGTTTAGTGGAAAAGAACTTAAAATTCTAGGAAATGGAACTCAAAACTGCTTTTTGGCAGGCTTATTTCCTTTCTTTTTTTCTTTCTTTCTTTCTCTCTTTCTTTCTTTCTTTCTTTCTTTCTCTTTCTCTTTCTCTCTTCCCTCCCTTCCTTCCTTCCTTCCTTCCTTTCCTTCTTTCTTTCTGTCGTGGGGTTTGAACTCTGAGCCTGGGTGCTCTTCAGCTCTTCAGCTCAAGGCTACACTCTTATCACTTGAGCCACAGTACCACTTCCAAAGGCTTATTTCTTTATCCCTCAGTTTTAGGAAACATTCTCTCTAAGGTATTTTCTAACGGAAAATTCATTGATTCTCCATTTTGTGAAGCTTAAATGAAGTGGTTTTTTTTTCTTTTTCTTTTCCAGTCTCCTTTAACATTGGAAATACCAAATCAGGTATCCTTGGGACAGTTATGGCTAGAGCTGCTAAAATTTTACACACTGGATTTTGCTTTGGAGGAATATGTCATATGTGTACGAATACAAGATATTATAACAAGAGAGAATAAAAACTGGCCTAAAAGACGAATAGCCATTGAAGGTGAGATGATGTGTTGTATTTCATTTAGAGTAGTTTTTTTGTGGCACACATCATCTAATGTACATTATTAATCTTATCTTGTGGTAAGCTAAATCAAACAGTTGATGTTTACAAAGTTTTCCATCAAATCTCAAGAATATCAGTTGAAATGGACTCTAGGAAATGGAAACAAGAGGTTTCTTTGCTGTTTTTGTTTTCTTTTTATTTGTTCATTTATCTGTCTTTGGGAGGGTAAAGAGGAGAAAAGAAATGGAGGGACAATGGGTGAACAAATATAGCAGTGGTATTCACTAGACACTATGTTGAAAATGAACTATACAACTTGTGGGTTGAGAGGGAAGGGAGAGAGTGAATGGTATAACATTTTCCAAAAAGAAATGTACTCTTATGCAACTGTAACCCCTTTGTATATCACCTGTATAATAACAATAAAAAAATAAAAAAGTAAAAATAAAGAACCATCAGTTGTAATCTAACAAGAGATGAAAATTATTAATGGATCCTCAAGATTGAAAATTTTCACTCAGTAAAATGTATATGGAGGCATAGAGGCATAATTCTAGCAACTTCATCATCAAATATGTATTACTGAATTGATTATAGCTATATGTTTATTAGTTTTATTTTATTTTTTATCATTTTATTTATGGAAGAAACAAAGGAAAAGATACTGCTGTTGTTTTTCCCCTACTCATTTTTTTGGGACTCTCATTGGGACCTTAGGTTAACAAAACATTGAGAAAATGTATTCTGGTGATAACAGTTCAAATCTGTTTGTTTAACGTTGGAAATGCAGTTTTTTTAAAGTGGAGATTTAGCTACTGACTGTTTTCTTTGTTACTAGATCCATTTTCTGTCAAGAGGAATGTTGCACGAAGCTTAAACAGCCAGCTTGTTTACGAATACGTTGTGGAGAGATTCAGGGCAGCTTATCGGTATTTTGCCTGTCCTCAGAGAAAGGGTGGAAATAAGTCTACAGTGGATTTCAAGAAAAAAGAGAAAGGGAAAATAAGCAATAAGAAACCAGTGAAGTCTGACAGTATGGCAACTAACTGTTGCATTCTGCTTGGGGAAAGCACAGAAAAAATACATACAGAAAGAGGTCAACCTGATAAATATGATGAAATGGAAAGTACATCACAGAGATGTAACATTGACAATGACAATTTATTGGGAAATGAACGAAGTTTGCCTGACCATGAACAGGAATCTTCTCTTTCTACTGTCAGCAAAAACAGTGAATTGGAGCCAAAATCAGAAACTTTAAAGAAGGAGCTCAGCCAGTGTAATTGCAGTGGGTCCCCTGACCCAGACAAATCTACTACAGTGGACTGCAGGTCAAATTTAGAAACAAAGAGTTCACATCAGATTGTATGCACCGACATAACTACTACCTCTTGCAACTGCAAAGCTACAGAAGTTACTTTTGACCTTAATGATGATGATAATCACCCCTCCCAGGAATTACATTATGTATTTGATAAGTTTATTTTAACCTCTGGCAAGGTAGGATGTAGTTTATAAATAATTAAATATTTTGTGGCTACTGAGTTTTAGATTTATAAGGGTAAAAATAGCTTCTGCAGTGATAACTTGTTTTAGAATGATATTTTGTTATCTTTTATTTTTGCATTTTCCCTGCAGTTGCCATTAAATAATGTATATAAATCACTAATAAGTTTCAAGATTATTAGTTGTTTTATGAATATCTACTTAGCAAAGACTAAATTGGTCTCTTCTGTTTATTTTTTCACATACTTCTAAAAAGATGAAGTTTTATATTCTAATAGTATGCAATTTAATCTGTTGCTTCTTTTGCTGCTGCTCTTTCTCATTTAAAAAAAAATTTTTGGGTGTTGGTGGAAACATTGTACTAAATCATGGTTGACGAAAGGTAAGATCAGGAATGTAGAACCCAAAAAAGAATAGTCCAGATTCTGTCTCCACCATTGGTTTTCTTTATAGTTTGTATTATCCTTTACTAGAATTATGTTTTCTACTTTCAAAGTGGGTTATTCTGTACTTTTAACTTTTTAAGTTACAGAAAATACTACCAATGAGCAATAAACAAACAGTAACTACTACCTCTCCCTTGCCCCCATGAGATAGGAACACATATTTCCCACTTGCTAAACACATCTCTACCACTTCAATCATTCCCCTAATCCAATAATCTGCTTTGCTATTGCTGGAAAGTTTTAGTTAATTCACATTATTTTAAATGTATTACAAGTACCAAAAAATACTTAGACTGCATATAAGCCCTGAAAAGAAATTTAAAAATATCAAAAAAAGCTGTTTGGAAGACCAGTTTTATTGATAATTACTTAATGGCAAGTTTTGGAATTTTCAGCTTTATTAGTAAACGGTTCTTTTTTAAAAGCTTTTTTTTTGGGGGGGGTCAGTCATGGGGCTTGAACTCTGGGCCTGGGTACTGTCCCTGAGCTCTTCAACTTAAGGCTAGTGCTCTACTACTTGATCCACAGCACCACTTCCGGGTTTTCTAGTGATTTATTGGAGATAAGAGTCTCAGTACTTACCTGCCCAGGCTGGCTTTAAAGCACTGTCCTCAGATCTCAGACTCCTGGTAGCTAGGATTACAGATGTGAGCCATCGGCACCCAGCAAGCTGGCAGATTTTTAAGAATTAATTCAGTATTGTGAATCATAGGTCTGATTATCTCCCAGAACTTGCTTTTGTTGTATAAGTGAAATTTTTGCAATCTTTGACCAATGTCTTCCTCTTTTTCTTTTCCCCCTGGGTATTTCATTCTGTATAAGGATACATTAATTACATTTTATCTAAATTGCATATGGACTATTTTGAAAAGGTAAAATAAATGTCAAGTATGTAGAAAGATGTAAGGATCATGTAATTATAGTTTATATTTCTTATAATTTGTACTATTTTCCCCTGGAACTATACCTTAAGGTAAGTACTGGTTTACCAATTTTTATTTTTATTATTTGCCATAACAAAGAATTTCCCTTCTTGACAAGTGTGGTGATACATGCCTGTAGTTCTAGCACCTAGGAGATTTGAGGCAAGAATATTGTGATTTTGAGACCTGCTTTGGCTACATAGCAAGAATTAGGTTAAAAAATCTATTTCCATTCTATATTTTTTCATTCATAAAGAATGCTTTTTTTGGGGGCTGGGAAGGTAGCTCAGCGGTAGAGTGCATGCCTTGCAAGCATGAGGCCCTGGGTTCGATTCCTCAGCACCACATAAACAGAAAAAGCCGGAAGTGGCGCTGTGGCTCCAGTGGTAGAGCGCTAGCCTTGAGCTGAAGAGCTGAGGGACAGTGCCCAGGCCCAGAGTTCAGGCCCCATGACCGGCAAAAAAAAAAAAAAAAAGAATGCTTTTTTTTTTGGTTGGTTGGTTGTCAGGTTGAACTGTGTGCCTGGGCGCTGTCCCTCAGCTCTTCAGTTTAAGGCTAACACTTTACCACTTGAACCACAGCGCCACCTCCAGCCTTTTCTGGTTATGTGATGCTGAGGAATCAAACCCAGGGCATGCAAGACAAGCACTCTCCCACTGAGCTACCTTCCCAGCCCAAAGAATGCTTTGGGCACTGGTGGTGCTTATGCCTATAACCCTACCTACTCAGAAGGCTGAGATCTGAGGATTGCAGTTCAAAGCCAGCCAGGGCAGGAAAGTCAATGAGACTCTTACCTCCAATAAGCCACCAGAACACTGGAAATGGTGCTGTAGCTCAAATGGTAGAATGCTATCCTTGAACAAAAGAAGATCAGGAACAGTGTCCAGGTCCTGAGTTCAAGCCCCATGACTGCCCTCCCCCCTCAAAAGGGATTTATGGCTATGTAAATGTCTAAGCTAACCTTGGAAGAAAACATTTAATTTTAGAGTCTATAAAAATAATAAAGAAAAAAGAAGCACTGGTCTTCCTTTGTCATATATATATATATATATATGGATGTATGTATAAAAGGTACATATAAAATATAAAATATAATATATAAATACATATATATGTATATATATTTTGATGATGTTGTTGGTCATGGGGCTTGAACTCTGGGCCTGGGTGCTGTCCCTCAGCTCTTCAGCCCAAGTCTAGTGCTTTACCACTTGAGCCACAGCACTGCTTCCGGTTTCTGGGTAAGAGATAAGAGTCTCGAAGACTTTCCTGCCCAGGCTGGCTTTGAACCGTGATTCTCAGATCTCAGCCTCCTGAGTAGGTAGGAGGCTACTCAGTGGCATGAGCCACTGGTGCCAGGTATCTGTGAGATTCTTATCTCCAATAAACTACCAGAAAACTGGAAGTGGCACTGTGGCTCAAGTGGTAGAGTGCTAATCTTGAGCTGAAGATCTGAGGGACAATGCTCAGGCCCAGAGTTCAAGCCCCACGACCGACAAAAAAAAAAAAAAGTAATTTATGTCTTTGAATATCCTGTTATTTTCTGTATCTTACTTCTTCAGGTAAACTTAATTGTATATGGCAGTGGCACTGTGACTCAAAATAGTAGAGTGCTACCCTTGAGTGAAAAAGTTTAGGGACAGTGTCCAGGCCCAGAGTTGTTTTGTTTTGTTTTTAAACTTGTTTGTTTATATTGTTTTCATTGGGAGAAAAGTAGTTGACCCCCAAAAGTTTAAGTTGATTGTATTTCATTAACTTTAAAAAAAAAGCTTCAAAATTCATAGGTTATCAGAATTGAATTACATAAAATATTCTTTTTGGATCTGCTTTCTGAGTCGTAAATTTCCCAAAAGTTTATTAGATTATTAGGTTGTTTTTTTTTTTTTACCTTTGTATAGCCACCAACGATAGTATGCAGTATCTGCAAAAAGGATGGTCATTCAAAAAATGATTGCCCAGAAGATTTCAGGAAAATTGACTTAAAACCTCTACCACCAATGACAAACCGATTTCGGGAAATACTTGATTTAGTATGTAAAAGATGTTTTGGTAAGTGCTTTGTTATTATAACTGTGCTATTTGTTGAATATTGAATATATATTTTCTAATTTTAAGATATTTTGTTTTCTTACTAAATGCCTTTGCCTCTATTGGCAGATTGTTGTAGTAAATGCTAAGGGAAATACAATTTTTATATACATTGCTTTTTTTTTTTTTTTTGGTCAATTGTGGGGCTTGAACTCTGGGCATGGGTGCTTGAGCCACAGCGCCACTTCTGGTTTTCTGGTGGTTTATTGGAGATAAGAATCTCACTGACTTTCCTGCCCAGGCTGTCGAATTCTGATTCTCAGATCTCAGCCACCTGAGTAGCTAGGATTACAGGTGTGAGCCACTGGCACCCAGCATATACATTGCTTTTAAGGAACTTCAGCTGTGATTTGAGCTAACTAATAAGGTAGTTAGTAGCTGTCTAGAGCTTTTCAATTAAAATAAGTTGAATAAAATGACAAGATTGGGGCTGGGAAGGTGGCTCAGTGGTAGAGTGCTTGCCTTGCATGCATGAGGCCCTGGGTTTGATTCCTCAACACCACATAAACAGAATAAGCTGGTAGTGGCATTGTGGCTCAAGTAGTAGAGCACTAGCCTTGAGCTGGAGAGCTGAGGGACAGCACCCAGGCCCAGAGTTCAAGCCTCACCAAAAAAAAAAAAAAAGATTGTTTTCATATACTAGATATCCCTTAAGTAGTCAGTAACAACATGTTAGTACCTTTGGAAAATCTTCCCTAGCTAGGTATAACAGATATTTATATGTAATTTGCTATAATTGAAAACAGAATATGTTTTATGTTACAGTAGTGGTAAATGCAGTACAAACACAATTTAACTAAAGTAGATAAAAAAAATTGTGAGGTGGACCTGGCAGTAAATTTTCAGCTATAGATTATTCAATAGAATGCATAATTTGGGAGAATAGTTGCCCTTGATTTAACCAAGGTGAAAGTAAGGCAATAAAAATACAGCTATAGGGCTGGGAAGGTGGCTCAGTGGTAGAGCGCTTGCCTTGCAATGCATGAGGCCCTGGGTTCGATTTCCCAGCACCACATAAGCAAAAAAAGAAAAAAGCCGGAAGTGGCGCTGTAGCTCAAGTGGTAGAGCGTTAGCCTTGAGCTGAAGAGCTGAGGGACAGCGCCCAGGCCCAGAGTTCAGGCCCCACAACCAGACCCCCCCCAAAAAAAATACAGTTATAAGGACATTATAGATTACCTGGGATATACCTTTACTTAACAGATATTTAAGAATTTAAGAATTAGTTGATATGTTCAGGTAAGATAAAATTTCAGATGGCATGACACGCGGTGCCCCATTGCCGTCCTTCCTCCTATCTTCTATTCCTGTCTCCTGACAGAAAACCACTTACCTGCTTCTGTCATTATAGATTGGTTTGTATTTTCTAGGGTTCTTTTTTTTGCCAGTCCTGGAGCTTGGACTCAGGGCCTGGGCACTGTTCTTGAGTTTCTTTTTGCTTAAGGCACTCTACTACTTTTTCTTTTCTTTTCTTTTTTCTTTTTTTTTTGGGGGGGGGTCCGGTCATGGGGTTCTGTAGGAGTAGAATTCATTATTTTTTTGGAAGTTTTCAGTATAATTACTTTGAGTTTCTTTTATGTTGTTTTATATATTAGTGATTAATTTCTTTTTATTGCAAATTAGTATTCCCTTTAATGGATATGTTATAGCCATATCCCATACAATCTTATTTACTCAACTGTTGAGTAGCTTTGGGCTTATTTTTAAATTTTGGCTATTACAAATACATATTTAATTTAATCAATTTATTTATTTATTTAATTTTTTGGTCGGCTGTGGGGCTTGAACTCTGGGCCTGGGCGTTGTCCCTCAGCTTTTCAGCTCAAGGCGACCACTTGAGCTACAGCGCCACTTCCAGTTTTCTGGTGGTTCATTGGCGATAGGAGTCTCATGGTCTCTCCTGCCTGGGCTGGATTTGAACCGTGATCCTCAGATCTCAGCCTCCTGAGTAGCTAGGATTACAGGCGTGTGCCACCAGCGCCCGGGACAAATACATATTTTATATTTAGGTATGGGTCTGGTTATAAACATATGCTTTTATTTTTCTTTGGTAATTACGTGAATAATTTGATTGTGGCACTTTTTCTTAAATTAGCATACAAGGGAGTATTTTTTTTTTTTTGCCAGTCCTGGGGCTTGAACTCAGGGCCTGGACACTGAGAGCTACTTTTGCTCAAAGCTAGTATTCTACCACTCGAGCCACAGTGCCACTTCTGGCTTTTTCTGTGTATGTGGTACTGAGGAATCGAATCCAGGGCTTCATGCATGCTAGGCAAGCATTCTACCACTAAGCCACATTCCCAGCCCTATAAGGGAGTATTTTATTGTGATATTTCCAAGTAAGTATACAATGCATTCCAATTAGTCTCTCCTCTTTTATCACTTTCCCTGTCTCCTTTCTACTTTCTAAAATAGTTTCAAAGCAGGCTTCATTATTCTACTTTCATACATATTGACAATCTACTTCAACCATATTTCTATTCTTTCAGCCTGATTAGCCCAGCCTCCAGGCTAGTACTTCTCCAACAGAACCTGATTATCTTTCCCCACACTCCTAACCCCCAATGGACCAACAATTTTTATTGAGATTTTCTCTCTTTTTCCTTTTTCTTTGCATGTCCTGGGGTTTGAACTCAGGACCTGGGCACTGTCCCTGAGCTTTTTTTGCTCAAGGCTAGTGCTTTACCCCTTGAACCAAAGCTCCACTTGCTGCTTTTTTTGGTGGCTAATGGACTTTTGTGCCTGATTGGTTTCTAACTGAAATCCTCAGGTCTCAGTTTCCTGAATAGGTAAAGTTAACAGGTGTGGGCTGCCCATGCCTAGTTCCTTAGATTCTTTTTTTTGGGGGGGAGGCATGGAGCTTGAACTGTGGGCCTGGGCATTGTTCCTCAGCTCTACAGCTCAAGGCTAGCACTCTATCACTTGAGCCACAGCGCCTCTTCCGGGTTTCTTGGTGGTTAATTAGAAGTAGAGTCTTGTAGACTTAATTGCCTGGGCTGGCTTTGAACCTCGATCCTTAGAAACCTCCTGAGTAGCTAGGGTTACAGGCATGGACCACCGACACCCGGCTTGAGATTCTTTATATTGCTTTCATATGTAATTGCAGTGTATCTTACGATTATTCTCTCTTTCTGTTTTCCCTTCCCCTTGTCTTCCTAAGCAGTTCCTTAGTTAGACTTACATTGTTTATTTTTCTTTTTTTCTTTTTTTGTTGGTTGTGGGACTTAAATTCTGCACCTGGGCACTGTCCCTCAGCTCTTCAGCTCAAGGCTAGTGCTTTACCACGTGAGCCACAGAACCACTTCCAGTTTTCTGAGCAGTTTATTGGACTTTGGTTCCTGGGCTGGCTTTGAACTGCGATCCTCAGATCCCAGCCTCCTGAGTAGCTAGGATTACAAGTATGAACCACTGGTGCCTGGCCTCATGTTCTTTTTTCATCCACATATATAATTATGTATGTAAATAAATCTCATGTTCATGTCCATGAATATATATGTCTTAGATGTACCTTTTCCACATAGGAATGAAAACATGGTAATTAGTTTTGAGTTTGTCTTGTCTCCTTTAGTATGATGTCCTCTTTTTATTTTTTTTTTGTCAGTTGTGGGGCCTGAACTCTGGGCCTGGGCACTGTCCCTCAGCTCCTTCAGCTCAAGGCTAGCGCTCTACCACTTG
>NW_012267277.1:1173564-1197077 GCF_000151885.1 Dipodomys ordii | reverse complement strand
TGGGAAGGTGGCTCAGTGGTAGAGCGCTTGCCTTGCATGCCTGAGGCCCTGGGTTCGATTCCTCAGCACCACATAAGCAAAAAAGAAAAAAGCCAGAAGTGGCACTCTGGCTCAAGTGATAGAGTGCTAGCCTTGACAGCGCCCAGGCCCAGAGTTCAGGCCCCACGACCGGACTCAAAAAAAACAAAAAAACAAAGTATTTCCTGATCCTTTGGGTTTATTTGGTATTTGTTATAATATTCCCTTTCTCATCTCTAATTTTATTGGTTTGAGTCTTTTCTATACTCTTGGTCAAATTAGCTAGAAGTTTACCCAGATTTTATTTTTCCATAAGCTTATTAAGTTATGATATATTACATTTACTTGTAATTACTTAATCATTTCTTTATCTCATATGGACTCATGGTGAGATGTAATCCCATAATACTTCAGTTTTATTGTCAAATTTATTTTTTATTTTTATTTTTTGTTGTCTGAACTCTGGGCCTGGATGCTGTCCCTTAGCTCTTCAGCTCAAAGCTAGTGCTCTACCCCTTGAGCCACAGCACCATTTCTGGCCTTTTCTGCTTATGTGGTGCTGGGGAATTGAATCCAGGGCCTCATGCATGCGAGGGAAGCACTCTACCACTGAGCTACCTCCCAGCCCTGTCAAAATTATTATAGCTTTAGTCATTGGGAGCTCTTTTAACTGGATCCTGTGTCTTTGATAAACTGTCATCAGTATGTGGATTTTTGTTAAACTGTATGCTCATCGTTTGCATTTTCTGCCTTAGTCTAAAAATTAGGCTTTTTTTTTTTTGGGTCCGGTAGTGGGGCCTGAACTCTGGGCCTGGGCACTGTCCCTCAGCTCCTTCAGCTCAAGGCTAGCGCTCTACCACTTGAGCCACAGCACCACTTCTGGCTTTTTCTGCGTATATGGGGTTAAGGAATCAAATCCAGGGCCTCATGCATGCTAGGCAAGCACTCTACACTGAGCCACCTTCCCAGCCCTGATGTCCTCTTAATCTATCCATTTTCTTGGAAATGATATGATTTCATTTTTTTTGTCTATGGTAATATTCCCTAGCATATATGTGTATACTTATATATACATACATATATGTGTGTATACCACATTTTCCTTTTCCATTCCTCTGTTGTTGGGCCCCTGGGCTCATTTTGAACAGCTGCAATAGACATAGTTATGCAGATGTCTATTTGGTATATTAATTTACTCCCCTTTGGACATGTGCTCAATAGTGGTATAGTGGAGTCAAAGGGGTTGTTTTTAGTTACTTGAGGAACATCCATACTGACTGTATTAGCTTACATTTCCACCAACAGTATATGAAGGTTCAGTTCCACCTACATTCTTCTGACCACTCATTTGTTTTCTTGGTGGGTACCATTCTGACTGGGGTGAGATGGAATTTAGTATGGTTTGATTTGCATTTTATTTATGGCTAATGATTTTGAACATTTCTTTTTTTTTTTTTGGGTCGTGGGGCCTGAACTCTGGGCCTGGGCACTGTCCCTCAGCTCTTCAGCTCAAGGCTAGTGCTCTACCACTTGAGCCACAGCACCACTTCCGGCTTTTTTTCTTTTTGCTTATGTGGTGCTGGGGAATCGAACCCAGGGCCTCATGCATGCAAGGCAAGCGCTCTACCACTGAGCCACCTTCCCAGCCCTGATTTTGAACATTTCTTTATCAGTCATTTCTATTTCTTCTGAAAACTGTCGGTTAAATTCATTTGGCCATTTATTAATTGGGTTAGTCTTTTACTGTTTGATTTTGTTTAAACAGTCTATTCTGCATCCTTTTATCTGTTCAATAACCATTCTGTGGGTTGTCTCTTGATTATGGTGATTGTTTCTTTTGCTATGCAGAAACTCTTTAGTTTGATGTCGTCTTCTTTGCCAATTCTTACAACGGGAGTCCTGTAGAAAAGTTTATCTTTACTTTGTAAGTTTTAGGTCCTAATTAGAGTTCTTTGATCCATATGGAGTTGATTTTTATTCATGGTGAGAGGTAGAGGTCCAATATTAGTCTCCTATAAGAGTTTGGCCTATTTTGCTAGTACCATTTGTTGATGAAGCTGTCTTTTTCCAGTCTAAGTTTATGGCTCCTGTGTCAAAAATTAACTGTCTGTGGCTGTGTGGTTTTATTACTGGGTCTTATAATGTTCCATTTGTCTTTTGGATTTTTTTTTTTTGGGTTGTGGGGCTTGAACTCAGGGCCTGGATGCTGTCCCTGAGAATTTTCACTCAATTGGAGATAAGAGTCTCATGGACTTTCCTGCTCCTGCTGGCTTTTAACCACAACTCTCAGATCTTAGCCTCCTGAGTAGCTAGGATTACAGGTGTGAGCCACTGGTGCCTGGCTGCATTGATTTTTCTGATGTAGTGAGGAATGATATTTGGATTGGTATTACATTAAGTTTGCACATAACTTTTGCTACTACAGTATAGCTATTTTCATGGTATTAGTTCTGCCAGTCCATGAGCATGTAGTCTTTCCATCTTGTGATGTCCTCTTCAATTTCTTCAAGGCTTTGTAGTTTTCATTGTAATGGTCTTTCACTTCCTTGGTTAATGTCTAGGTATTCTATTGTTTTTTTTTTTTGTTGTTGTTGTTGGTCGTTGGGCTTGAACTCTGGGCTTGGGCGCTGTCCCTGTGCTCTTCAGCTCAAGGCGAGCGCTTTACCACTTGAGCCCACAGAGTCACTTCCAGTTTTCTGGTGGTTTATTGGAGATAAGAGTCTCACCTACTTTCCTGCTCAGGCTGGCTTTGAACTGTGATCCTCAGATCTTAGCCTTCTGAGTAGCTAGGATTACAGGCGTGAGCCATCTGTGACTGGCATGTTCTATTGTTTTTGAATGGAATTCTTTTCCTGATTTCTTTCTCAGTGTGTTTTATTTTATTTTATTTTTTTGTCGGTCACGGGGTCTGAACTCTGGGCCTGGGCTCTGTCCCTCAGCTCTTCAGCTCAAGGCTAGAGCTCTACCACTTGAGTCACGGTGCCACGTCTTGTCTTTTTCTGCTTATATTGTGCTCAGGAATAGAACCCAGGGCCTCGTGCATGCAAGGCACTCTACCACTGAGCTACCTTCCCAGCTCCAGTGTGTTAGTTTTTGGTATGTAGCAAAACTACTGATTTTTGGGTCTTGGTTTCATATCCCCCTACCTTTTTGAAGGTGTTTATCAGCTCTAGAAATCTTTTGTTGGCATCTGGGATCTCTTAAGTATAGCATCTTACCATAAGCAAATAAGGATAATTTAACTTTGTCTTTCCTTAATTGGGTACTTTTTCCTGCTTAATTGCTCTGGCTAGGAATTCTCATACTATATCTAATAAGAGTGAGTAGAGTTGACATCTTTGTTTTGTTTCTGACTTGAGGGGAAATGTTTTTAGTTTTTTCCCACTTAGTAAGATAATTGACTATCAATTTTTCATAGATAGCCTTTACTAAGTTCAGGTACATTGCTTATATTTCTAGTTTCTTCAGTGCTTGTATTATAAAAGAATGTTGAATTTTGTCAAAGGCCTTTTCTGCATCAGTTGAGATGATCATGTGAGTTTTTTTTATACTGTTTTAGTGATGTATTATGTTTATTGATTTATACTTGTTAAACCATTTTTTTTCTTTTTTTGGTCATGGGGCTTGAACTCTGGGCCTAGGCGCTGTCCCTTAGCTCTTCAGCTCAAGGCGGTGCTCTACCACTTGAACCACAGTACCACTTGCAGTTTTCTGGTGGTTTATTGGAGATAAGAATCTCACGAACTTTTCCTGCCCGGCTAGCTTTGAATTGTGATCCTCAAATCTCAGCCTCCTGAGTAGCTAGGATTACAGGCATGAGCCACCAGCACCCAGCTCGTTAAACCATTCTTACACCCCTCTGATGAAAACATGATCATAGTGTATAATCTTTTTAATGTGCTGTTGAATTCAGTTTGCAAGTATTTTTATTGAGAATTTTTACATAAATGTTCATCAACAAGATTGGTCCATAATTTTCTTTCTAATTTGGCAATGAACATAATGCTCATTTGTAGAATGAGTTTCTTCTATGAGTTCCTTCCCTTTCTATTTCATGGAAGAGTTTGAGGAGTATTGGTGTTGTGTTTTGAGGTTCTAATAGAATTCTGCAGTGAATCCTTCTGTCCCTATGCTTCGCTTTGCTTCTCTTCTCTTCACTTTTCTTTCTTGTCGGTCATGGGGCTAGAACTCTGCGCTCTTCAGCTCAAGGTGAGCGTTCTTCTGCTTGAGCCACAGTGCCGTTTCTGGTTTTCTAGTGGTTTATTGGAGATAAGAGTTACACGGACTTTCCTGCCTGTGCTGGCTTTGAACCTTGAACCTCAGATCTCAGCCTCCTGAGTAGGATTGCAGGCATGAGCTGCCAGCCTGGCTATTATGAGATTCTTTAATTGCTTTTAGTCTTATTCTTTGTTAAAGGTCTGCTTAACTAGCTTATGTCTTCTTGGTTTAATTTTGGTCAGTTTCTAAAAATTTATTAATTTAATCTATATTTTCCCCTTAATTGAGTGTAGGTTTTCAAAGTATTTCTTCCTGGGCTGGGAAGGTGGCTCAGTGGTAGAGCGCTTGCCTTGCATGCCTGAGGCCCTGGGTTCGATTCCTCAGCACCACATAAGCAAAAAAGCCGGAAGTGGCGTTGTGGCTTAAGTGGTAGAGTGCTAGCCTTGAGCTGGAGAGCTGAGGGACAGCGCCCAGGCCCAGAGTTCAGGCCCCACGACCGGACCCAAAAAAAAAAAAGCCTAATTTTTAGACTAAGGCAGAAAATGCAAACGATGAGCATACAGTTTAACAAAAATCCACATACTGATGACAGTTTATCAAAGACACAGGATCCAGTTAAAAGAGCTCCCAATGACTAAAGCTATAATAATTTTGACAGGGCTGGGAGGTAGCTCAGTGGTAGAGTGCTTCCCTCGCATGCATGAGGCCCTGGATTCAATTCCCCAGCACCACATAAGCAGAAAAGGCCAGAAATGGTGCTGTGGCTCAAGGGGTAGAGCACTAGCTTTGAGCTGAAGAGCTAAGGGACAGCATCCAGGCCCAGAGTTCAGACAACAAAAAATAAAAATAAAAAATAAATTTGACAATAAAACTGAAGTATTATGGGATTACATCTCACCATGAGTCCATATGAGATAAAGAAATGATTAAGTAATTACAAGTAAATGTAATATATCATAACTTAATAAGCTTATGGAAAAATAAAATCTGGGTAAACTTCTAGCTAATTTGACCAAGAGTATAGAAAAGACTCAAACCAATAAAATTAGAGATGAGAAAGGGAATATTATAACAAATACCAAATAAACCCAAAGGATCAGGAAATACTTTGTTTTTTTGTTTTTTTTGAGTCCGGTCGTGGGGCCTGAACTCTGGGCCTGGGCGCTGTCCCTCAGCTCTCCAGCTCAAGGCTAGCACTCTACCACTTAAGCCACAACGCCACTTCCGGCTTTTTTCTTATGTGGTGCTGAGGAATCGAACCCAGGGCCTCGAGCATGCAAGATAAGTGCTCTACCACTGAGCCACCTTCCCAGCCCCATATTAGGCATTTTTAAAGAAGCTCTTCTTTTATTGTATTATGGCATTAGGAACCAAATTTGAACACAAGATGTTCTTAATATTACAGTACTGGAATTTATGTGTATACGTTAACATGCATGTGTACTTATGTAAATATAACTATATGACTATCTATGTTAAATTAAACAGAACTTTATACTAATGTTTCCATCTTTGAATCATTGTTACTTGACTTATTATCTGTACATTCCCACTCCAACCGTGAGAAACCTAGTTCCCACCATCTACTACCCTTCTTTAATTATTCCATTTTTATATACTTTTATAGCAGCCTTAGAGTATAATCTGATATGTTGCTATGGGAAAGTTTATTCAGTTGGAGCAAAATGTTTTATATTTTATATATAGTTTTTTTGTCGTTAGACTTAATATATGAATTTTCATTGTTACTTAGGTCAGCATCTTTATACCTTTGCTTTGTGTGTAGTTGTTTCATATATTTGTGATATTTACATCATAATCTGTATTCTATTCTGAGGTCCTCTGACTGCCGACATCACTGTAAAATTTGCATATATAATACTGTGCTGCAGTGTTCTGTGGACTTTGACAAGTGCATTCTTTTGCTTTCTATTGCTATAATAGATACCTAAGAGAAAAATCCATTATGGAAGGAAAGGACGAAAAGTTTCATGAAGTCACAGTTTTAAAGGCTTCAGTCTAGGTCAATTGGCTCTGTTGCTTTGCCCTGTGGCAAAAGCACATTATGGCATAAGCATGTGACATAGCAAAACTTCTCCTCAAGGCTGCCATGCAAAAGAAGAGAAGAAGGAGATAATATACCAGTATCCTGGTATCCTATGAGACCATACCCTTAATGACTGGTTCTATTATTCCCCAGTAGCAGCATTGACTGGGGCCCAAACCTTTAGCATGTGTACTTATTGGAAACACATAAATCATATTATGCATTATGTCTTTATAGTAACATTAGAATACCATATAGTTTCAGTTCCCTTCTCCCTACTAATCATTATCCATTGACACTACATTTGTTTTTAGAAAGGCAAATGTTAGGGATGGAGATACAATTTATTTGTAGTGTATTTATCTAGCATTTGTAAGGCCCTGGATTTAATCCTCAGTACCCCTCCAGAAATCAAAACAAAATAAAACAAAAACTAGTATAGCTCCTCGTAGCAAATTCCTAACAAATGAATGCCTTGTTTGTTTCCATTACTGGTTCTGGAGGCAGTGATGGGGAAAAAGACCTTGTTTTTAAGGGGATGTAGGATCTTATTGGGAAAATAAGAAGAAAATAAATGAAATACCAAAAATCTGAAAGGATCGCCTAAAATCAAGTTCTAGAAAATAATTTGGAGGGGCTGAGAAGGGGGCTCAGTGGTAGAGTGCTTGCCTTGCATACATGAGGCCCTGGGTTCGATTCCTCAGCACCACATAAGAAGAAAAAGCCAGAATTGGCGCTGTGGCTCCAGTGGTAGAGCGCTAGCCTGAGCTGAAGAGCTGAGGGACAGCGCCCAGACCCAGAGTTCAGGCCCCATGACTGGCAATAATAATAATAATAATAATAATAATAATAATAATAATTTGGAGAAATAAAGAAGAGGACATTAAGGCTGTTGGTTAAGGAATATGTGACTTTTAACCAGATATTAAATGGAAATATTTAAGCTTTAGTGGGCCCGGTGCCTATGGAAGCAATGTGAATATAGTTTAGCAGGATAAAAGCCTGGGTAGGGGAAAGAGGAATATCTGAAGAAAATTGCATTAAGTAGTTTGAAAAAGCAAATATATTTCTAGGTATAAGGAAATTATGATATAAAATATACATAGATTTTTCAGAAATAAACTTTTTGCTGTTTCCCTGCCCCTCTGCTTGTAACATTTACAATTTTAAAGAAAAGTCAACAAATAACAAGTTGTAAGTAAAATTTTAGGGTAAAAACTTGAGATATTTTCAGATTCCATTTCCTAATTTTTCTAATTCTTTCTTTTTTAAACCTAGATGAATTATCACCACCGTTTTCTGAACAACACAACAGGGAACAAATTTTAATTGGCTTGGAAAAATTTATTCAAAGAGAATATGATGGTATGTCATAGGTTAAAAACTGATTGCTTTTGTTGCTGTACATAGTCTTGCATTTTATCTTTTTTTTTTTTTTTTTTTTGATTGTGAGGCTTGAACTCTGGGCCTGGGCACTGTCCCTTAGCTCGTTAGCTCAAGGCTAGCACTGTACCACTTGAGCCACAGTGCCACTTCTGATTTTCTGCTGGTTAATTGGATTTGAGTCTCATGGATTTTCCTGCCTGGGTTGGCTTTGAACCGCAATCCTCACATCTCAGCCTCCTTAATAGCTAGGATTACAGGTGTGAGCCACTGGTGCCTGCTGGTCTTGCATTTCATTTAGAAGTATTACTGAAAGCCAGGCATAGTAGCTCATGCCTATAATCCTACCTACTTAAAAGGCTAAGATCTGAGGATTACAGTTTGAAGCCAGATCAGGCAATAAAGTCCGTGAAACTTTAATCCCCAGGTAACTACCAAAAAGCCAGAAGTGGAGCTGTGGCTCAAGTGGTAGAGTGCTAGCCTTGAACAAAAACGCTCAGGGACAGTGCCCAGGCACCAAAGTAAAAAAAGTTGCAGAGCACCCAATGGCTCATGCCTGTAATACTAGCTATTCAGGAGGCTGAGATCTGTGGATCACAGTTTAAAGCCAATCATGGCAGGAAAGTTTGGGAGTAGAGCTGTGGCTCAAGTGGTAGAGCTCCAGCCTTGAGCAAAATAAAACAGGGACAATGCCTCAGGCCCTGAGGTCAAGTCCCAGGACTAGCACACAAAAAATACAATATTTATTGAATGTTACTAGATACTACTTTTGTTTTGGGAAGATATTGCTAACAAAAGAGGTGAAGCCTGCTTTCATGAATTGTATATTTCAGAGAAGAGGCAGTGATATAAGGAGTGAATATATAGTTTATCAGCAAATATAGTTATTAATATGTAGGAAATGTGATATTTTCTGTTAAGTTTCTCTGATAACTAGGATCTTAAATAATGTGAAGGTACAAGTTATACAAATCTCTTAAGGAGAGAACATTGTTGAGAGAAAGGGACTAAGTATAGACACCGAGTAGATTTGGTTTGGCATTTGAAGACAAGTTAGAAGGAACAGTGAGGTTGAAGTATAGATTATGTGGGTTAGAGTGTAATAGAAATATGAGATCTCTTTGAAAGAGTTATATCATTAAAATATTATGAATGTTGATAGAAGTTTTAAGTGCCCAATGAGAAGATTTTGAAGAGTTTAAGCCATTAGGTGACATGATTTGAGAGAACAGATGGTATAGTCATAACTATAGAAACAAACATTATGAGGCTTTTGTACAAGTCCAGGTAAGCCATAGTAGTGCTTGGAAGAGATGACAAGTGATGAGAAATAGGATATATTTGAAGGAATAGCCAGTGAATTTTGTCATGTGAAATCTGAAAGGAAGAAATCCAAGGATGGTCTTAAGGCTTTTGCTTTAGTAGTTGATGTTGGTATTAAATAGAGATGGCAAAAATAGAGCCAGGACCAGCAGATTTTCACCATGAAGGTGAAATCTTGATTGAGAATCCTGTGGCTAAATATTTTAGAAAAGCATAACAATTCATAATCATAATAGTGTTTTACTTTTTAAAATCTGTTATGTACTGTAAGATTCTATTTTTAAGTTATTTTTATCATTTGTCTTTGAAATTTGAAGTAGAGCATCAGAAGTAGATGCAGGGATTATTTTGACAGAATTTATCTAAATGTGTAGTCAATTTATGAATTAAAGGGAAGAAAAATCCACTTCTATTGCAGCTTGTTTGGAGAAATAGCTATTATTGAAGAATTCTGAATGTGAGAGAATCTATAGAGATTTATATCAGCCACTTTTGGAAGAAAATTAATAATTGGTGGTAGTTATAAAATTACTTGCATTGTACCTTTGAGGAATTAGTTTATTTTTAAGAAGTAAATTTTCAAGTTTTGCCTTTATAAATATTAGTATTTATGTTAAGGATGAACAAGATAGGTGGATCTGTAATTAAGTTGGAAAAAGCTAAAGGTCTCTGTTTAGAAGTGGATTGATAGGTGTTAAGATCTCACATATATTTCTGATGTGGGCAACAAAATAAAAAATGAGGTTATTTGCTCAGAATAGCAATTTTAGAAATTGCTATTAGAAATTGCTAAAATTAGAAATTTTAGAAATAATATAAAAGTAAGGTCACTGAGGGTGTATTGTAATGAAGTTTGGAAATTGTTTTAATTTGAATTTATGATTGATATTCCATAAAGTTGGACTTTTTTCCTTAGAGCAGTGAGGAAAGCTGGTGCTTCAGTTCAGTAGTGAATTTAGAGTGAAGGGCATGTTAAATATATGATAGCTGGAAAAATGGAAAAGTAGTTGAGTACATGAATGTGGGAACTTGTAAGCATCTGGGCTTGAGATGGATTTTTGGAATTTTGCAGTGGTAGATAATTTAAGGCTTTGAGGTGGATAAGATTACTGTTAAGCCACTAATAGATATTAGAAGACTCCTTCCATGTTTAATTATGACTTTTGTTTCCCTTTGCTTAGAAAAGGCAAGACTGTGCTTATTTGGCTCTTCAAAGAATGGATTTGGATTTCGTGATAGTGATCTTGATATTTGTATGACCTTGGAAGGCCATGAAAATGCAGAGGTAAGAATTTTTGTTTGGAATGGATATGGAAGTTTAGTCTCTTCTAATGATGAACCTAACTTTATTTTTGCATTTAATATTGATAAAAATACATGGTATCATTTTTTTATATATTATGTATAAATATATTGGCAACAGCAATGTTTGAAATATGAAAACATCTATTTTGAAGGCATTCAGATTGTTTAGTAAATGTTTTGTTCATCATTTTATAATATAAAAGTAAGGTCATTGAGGGTGTATTGTAATGAAGTTTGGAAATTGTTTTAATTTGAATTTATGATTGATATTCCATAAAGTTGGACTTTTTTCCTTAGGGCAGTGAGGAAAGCTGGTGCTTCAGTTCAGTAGTGAATGTTGATCTTGCTTATTCTGTCTTTGCTATCTCTTTCATTAGGAGCTGTCTTTGTATCACTATAGCTAGGGAATATCTAATAGTAATCTAATTTATAAATGGGTCATTCTAAAACTTAATTATAATTTTGAGGCACTTGCCTTTTGTTCCCATAGAAACAATATTATAAATGAATGAGTTTTAGGAACTCATTTTGGGTGGGAATGGGAACTAACATTTATTGAGTCCCCAGAATACACTTATACATACATTATCTCATTTTATTCTTGCACCCACCTTTGAGGTAGGTATTATTTCCCCCATTTTACAGATGAGGAAACAGGCTTTGAGAGATAAACTGACTTGCCCAAGTTCACACAGCTAGTAAGTGTTGGAGCCGGGATTCGTACCCAGGTCTGTCTGACTCCAGAGTTCATGCTCTTTGCACTGTATCTCACTGCCTCTTTGTAATTTTTTAACCCATAATGTAGCTGAAATATAGTACTAATAGTAATGTAGAACCTAACCACTACTTTGTGAAATTTAAAGCTTTCTGAGTTCCACCTTGAGATGCCAGGAGCAGACCTTCCCCCAGTGCAGTCTTGGCAGTGAAGTGGGTATGCTTTTCCTTCTTTATCTTACAGGATTCAGTCATGGGAATGAGATTGTCTAAGCTTTCAAGAAAGAAAAAGACTGATTGGTCAGGGAAGAAATGTCCCAGAGAAAAAGACTGATTGGTCAGGGAAGAAATGTCCCAGTCCTTTGTATCAGTAATTAGAAAAGGAGGGGATCCTTGTAGGTGCTCTTTACCAGCATAGATATTGATATTTATGTTTCAATACCAGATTGATTGCAAGATTGGGGTGAGGCCAAGCTTCTGGCATCTGTAGTGGTGTCAGCATAGCCTTTGTTATGTTATAAAAGAATTCAGCAGAGTAGTGTACCTGTGCATTTCTGAAGTCCTTTTCACAGGTGATTTTGAATTAGTTAGACCTGGAGTAAAGATGGCAGTGATGAGTTCTCACTTGTTTGTTTGTTCTCTTAACTAACTTGTTATTGCCACTTATGTAGAAGAGGCTGCCGTTTTCCATTTTGAAGAGCAAGAATTGAGAGAAAAAGAAATGACTTTTATCCAGGGAGGAAAGACTTTTAGATACCTGCTATGTAAACTTTAGTAATCAGACTTGTAATTACTAAGAGTTTGGATATTATATGTAGTCTGCTGTTCACATTAGGAACTTGAAATAATGAAAAAGAATAAAATATATTCTAGATGAACCTTATTGAAACTTTAAAATTTTTATTAAATTGTATCTTTTGCATTGTAAGAAGAAATATGACCATCTTTGTTTATTTTGTTCTGTGTGTCATTTAGTAACTAATGATTCCCTTGAAATCCCCAGGTTAAGCTACAATGACTGTATTGGGGATACACAAAAGTAATCTTATAATTGTTGGGATTGCTCTTGATAGCTTTCAGCTTAACACAGTTGATTTAAAATGTCATCCTCTTCTGTGTTCCTTGTCTTTTGATGATTATTACCATACCAACTCTTGTCTCTGTTTTTATTTTTATTTTTTTTAATAACACTTAAATTTGCAGAGGTAAGAATTTCCTTGAGGAAATAGGTACTGGTAATAATAGGATTATCTTCCCTTGTCTCATCAACTGGCAGATTTCAAGTTCTTACTTTATGCCAGGCTTGTTGCTGAATGCTTTATATTATGTCAAGTGTAATCCAACAACTTTTTAGGGCAAGAATTTATGATTATTTGGATTTTATAGAGTAGGGTGTGCTGTGAAGGAGAGTAATTAGAGCCTGGGCTCTTAATCAAGATACTGTTTTGCATTCATCAGACCTTATATTTACCTTTGTTTCTCAAACATAAATCTACATGTGACATACTGTGTGACCTTTTTAAAATGTTTATGATTAGATTTGGTAGAGGTCTGAAATTTTTTATTTCTACCAAGTTCCCAATAATACTGAGGCTATATATTTATAAACCACATACTTCAAACAGCAAGGTGATAGAGAATATGATGGCTGGAAAATTTAAATAATAGTATTAAATGCCTAGATTAAAGTAGAATTTGTATAAGGCCAAATTGAGTGAAATTTTAATTTACTTGTTTTATTTTTTGTTTTTTAGAAATTAAATTGTAAAGAAATAATTGAAAATTTGGCGAAAATTCTTAAGAGACATCCAGGTATACATTTTAAATCTAGCTTTAAAACAAAAAATTCTCTTTAGCATTATGAAAATTATGTAACTTTTTTTTTTTAATCAGGTTTAAGGAACATTTTGCCTATAACTACTGCCAAAGTGCCTATAGTAAAATTTGAACACAGACGAAGTGGGCTAGAAGGTGATATCAGTTTATATAATACATTGGTAAGTTTTTAATAGGCCAAGCATAATTATACTTTTCATTAAAAAAAGTTTTGTAGATGATGAGTTATACTTGTATGCTTAATATTTTCATGTATGAGCAGTATAAGGAACACATATTTTGTTATGTATTGCAATCAGATTAAGTTAACTTTTTGACTTGTTAATAGGTACTTAAAATTTACATTTGTACGTATTCTAATTAGACTATATTGTATCTTTTTATATAATTTGTAAGCTTATGAAATGTTAAAAAAATTGTAATTATTTTTCAGGCTCAACATAACACCAGAATGTTAGCTACTTATGCAGCTATTGATCCTAGAGTGCAGTACTTGGGATATACTATGAAAGTGTTTGCTAAGGTATTTATGAAAATGTTAATGATCTGCTTAGTTGTAATAATCTTTTTCTCATTTTTTTTTCCTCTCCCTACTCCTCCCTTCTCTCCTTTCTTCTTCCTTCTTCTTGTATATCAGTACTGGCGTTTGAACTCCCTTGCCTGAGCACTATTCCTGAGCTTTTTTGCTCAAGGCTAGTGCTTTGTAACTTGAGCCACAGCTCCATTTCTGGCTTTTTGGTGATTAATTGGGGATAGGAGTCTCATGAATTTTCCTGCCTAGGCTACCTTCAAACCGCAATTCTTAAATCTCAGCATCCTGAGTATCCTCAGGATACTAGCTAGGATTACAGACTTGAGTCACCAGTGCTTGGTATACTTTTTGGGTGGAGAGCAGGAGGGCCGGGAATATCCAGCATATTTAAGTTATACAGAATCCAAAAACCCTAAAGGATCCAGGTGTCAAGTGCCTCATGCCTATAATTTTAGCTATTCTGGAGGCAGAGATTGTAAGAATTTCACTTCAAAGTCAGAGCAAAATACTTATGAGCAGAATCCCAATCCGTAGTTGTGATTATCTATGTAACTGTTATTTCAGGTACATAGGAGGCTGAGATCAGAAGGATCATAGTTCCAGGCCAGCTTCAGCTACAAAACTTTGTTACAACCCCCTTCTGAACATTAAAAAACCCTGAGTTTGAGGTCTTGTGACTGTCATCCTGCCTACTGCAGAAAGCATAAATAGGAGGATTACAGTGTGGTCTGGATTACACAGTGAGACCTTGTCTCAAAAGTAACCAGAGGAAGAGTTGGAGGAACGACTCAAGCAGTAGAACAGTTGCATTGCACAGTGCAAAGCCCTACATTCAAACCCAAGTATCAACAAAAATTTAAAGGAAGCAAAAGATCCAAAGGGATTTGTAGTAGATAGGAAATCTCCTTTATTTACTTATTACCTAGCCTACTATGCTGGAAGCAACCCATGTTACATTTTAGACATGTATTACATTAGTATAGCAAACACACAAATTTCCTATCTCCTTGTTACTACAAGCATAAATACTTTGAAATACAATGGAGACAATAAGTACATAGGTCTATATTTTATATTTTTTAACTTAGCAATAGATTTAGAAATTATTTCATATCAGGCTACTAAGAATTACTTGTTTTTTTTTTTAATAGGTGCATACTATTCCTTTGTATAGATAATTCTCAGGGGTTTTTTTTTTGTTGTTGTTGTGTTTTGGTTGGTCTTAAGGCTTGAACTCTGGGCTTGGGCACTGTCCCTGTGCTCTTCAGCTCAAGGCTAGTGCTCTACCATTTGAGCCACAGCGCCACTTCCGGTTTTCTAGTGATTTATTGGAGATAAGAGTCTCACAGACTTTCCTGTCTGGGCTGGCTTTGAACCACCATACTCAGATCTCAGCCTCCTGAGTAGCTAGGATTATAGGCATGAGCCACCGGCATCCAGCAATTCTCAGTATTTTTAACTTATGCTTTATTGATGAGCCTAAAATTATTTCTGATTTTAGCTGGGCGCTGGTGGCTCACGCCTGTAATCCTAGCTACTCAGGAGGCTGAGATCTGAGGATCACGGTTCAAAGCCAGCCCGGGCAGTAGAGACCGTGAGACTCCTATCTCCAATAAACCACCAGAAAACCGGAAGTGGCACTGTAGCTCAAGTGGTAGAGCGCTCGCCTTGAGCTGAAGAGGGCAAGGACACGCCCAAGCCCAGAGTTGAAGCCCCACGACTGACAAAAAAAAAAAATATTTCTGATTTTTCTGCTACTAAAACACTACTACAAGCTGGGTGTGAGTGCCTCATACCTGTAATTCTTGCTACTTAAGGAGTGGAGATCTGAGGATCATGGTTCAAAACCAGCACATCAGGAAAATATGTGAGGCTTTCAGCTCCAATAAACTACCAAAAAGCTGGAAATGGAGTAGTGGCTCAAGTGGTAGAATAGAGGGCTATCTTTGAGTTAAAACAAGAAAACAAAAACAAAAGAACAGGGACAACACCCAGGCCGTCCGGAGTGCAAGCCCCAGGATTAGCACACAAAAACAACAAAAAGACTACTACAATAAAAGAAATTCTCTTTTTTTTTTAAATTTTAATTTTTATTGTGAAAATACTGTACAGAGGGGTTACAATTACATGGGCAAGATAATGAGTACATTTCTTATAAGCATTGTAGCCTCCTCCTTTGTTTCTCCTTCCAATCCCTTCCCATCCTCCCCCCGCCCCCCACCCAATCCTCCGTGCCCCCCCTCCCCTCCCCCACTACCAAAGTTGTAAAGTTCGTTTTCGACATAATGACTTGTACTTCTCATGGTTGCAACAGGTCCACCTGTATCCTTATTTAAACGACTTGTTTGAAATTCTCTTTTTTTCTTTTTTGTTCAGTCCTGAGGCTTGAACTCAGGGTGTAGGCGCTGACCTTGAGCTTTTTCTTTGCTCAAGCTAGCACTGTACTACTTTGAGCCACAGTACACTTCTGGTTTTGTAGTGGTTAATTGGAGATAAGAGTCTCTTGGACTTTTCTGCATGGCTGGCTTTGAACCATAATCCTCAGATCTCAGTCTCCTGAGTAGGCAGGATGGATTACAAGTGTGAGCCAAAAGTACCTGGCAAAGAAACTTCATATTCAGCCATTTCACACATATTTGGAAGGCATTTTTGCAAGATAAATTCTTAAGAGTTTCCAGGCCAAAGGAGATTTGTTTTCAGTTTTTGAAATTGTAAAGCTATTTTTCATAGAGCTTGTACTAATAAATATGCTTGCCCATAAGGTGTAAGATTACCTTCTTTCTCAGAGTCTTTATTGAACTTAGGGATGCATATCAGTTCAGTGAATTACAGAAGTGTTGTCTCAGAGTAGTCAGTACTGTTTGAAATGAGATTCTGAAATTTTATTTTCATCACATATTTTCTAGCGATGTGACATTGGAGATGCTTCCAGGGGAAGTTTATCTTCTTATGCATATATCCTTATGGTGCTGTACTTTCTGCAGCAGAGAAAACCACCTGTTATCCCAGTTCTACAAGAGGTAAGTGTGGAAGAAAAATAGAAATGCTCTGTGTGTGTGTGTGTGTGTGTGAGAGAGAGAGAGAGAGAGAGAGAGAGAGATCTTGCTTCAGAAGGTTTTTTTTTAAATTAATTAATTAATTTTTTATTTGTGAACATACTGTACAGAGGGGTTACAATTACATGGGCAGGATAATACGTACATTTCTTACCAAGCATTGCAGCCTCCTCCTTTGGTTTACCCTTCACATCCCTTCCCAGCCTCCCCCCTCCCCCCCAATCCCCCCCCCCCCCCCCCCCCCCCCCCAGAAGGTTTTTTTAACCAGTCCTGGGGCTTGAGCTCAGGGTTCTGGGCATTGTCCCTGAGCTGCTTTCTGCTCAAAGCTATCACTCTGCTACTTGAGCCACAGTGCTACTTCCAGCCTTTTCTGTTTATGTGGTACTGAGGAATCCAACCCAGGGCTTCATGCATAGTAGGCAAGCACTCTACCTTTTTTTTTTTTGTCTTTGGTCACAGGGCTTGAACTCTGGGCCTGGGCACTGTCCCTTAGCTCTTCAGCTCAAGGTGAGCACTATACTACTTGAGCCACAGCACCACTTCCAGTCTTCTGGTGATTAATTGGAGATAAAGAGTCTCACTGATTTTCCTGCCTAGTCTGGCTTTGAACGGTGATCCTCAGATCTCAGCCTCCTGAGTATCTAGGATTACAGGAATGAGCCACTGGCCCCCGGCTCCTAGAAGGCTTTTTTTTTTTTTTTTTCTAAATCATGAGTGTCCTCAGTTTTCTCTTTCTGTTAATGTTAAAATTAACCAATGAACCTCTTTGAAAAATTTATCTTGGAGAATATAGATTACTAAGAGAATATGAGCTGAATAGAACCATTGCATATCTTTTAACATTTAAAAATTTTGGAGACCTAGAATGCATGAAGGTTGTTTTTTGTTGTTGTTGTTGGTGGTGGTGGTCATGGGGCTTGAATTCTGGGCTTGGATACTGTCCCTTAGCTCTTCAGCTTAAGGTGAGCGCTCTATCACTTGAGGAGCCACAGCACCACTTCTGGTTTTCTGATGGTTAAGCACTAGCCTTGAGCAAAAGAAACTCAGAGACAGTGTCCAGACCCAGAGTTCAGGCTTCAGGATCGAGGAAAAACATAAACGTTATTTCCTACCAGAAAAATCTGTAGCTAAATTAGTATTGGATGATATGTATATATGTTTATGTGTAGTCTATTTTTTAGGGTAGTTTTACGATCACAGCAAATTTGAGGAGCACATACAGAGATTTCTCATATTGTCCTTTTCTCCCTCTACCCTGTACAATTTTGCCCATTTTCAATCCTACAGAGTATTACATTGTTAACAGTTGATGAACCTGCATTAATACATATGATCAGCTGAAGTCCATAGTTTAAACTGGGGTTCACTTAGGGTTATTTGTGGCACACACTTATAATTCCACCTTCAGAAAGTTGAGGTCTAAGGATTGTGGTTGAAAGCCACCACAGGCAGGAAATGTCTGTGAGACTCTTACCAATAACTACCAAAAAGCCAAAAGTAGCTCTGTAGCTCCAAAGATAAGACCATCAGCCTTGAGCAAAAGTAGCAGAGTGAAAAAGCTAAGGGACAGCGCCTAGCCCCTGAATTTAAGCCCCAGTGCCAGCACATACATCCACAATTAGTGATTCACTCTTTATTTTGGTGTCTATAATGGAGGCGGGGGGTTGAACTCAGGGCCTCTAAGTCTCTCTTGGCTTTTGCCCAAGTGGAGTTGTACCACAATCCTTCTACCATAGCCTCTTGCATACCTGTGATTACAGGACTGTGCTACCAGCTTGGCTTGTTTTTTTGAGATCGGTTTTGACTAACTTCTTTCCAGGCTAGCTTCAAATCATAATCCTAGTCTTGATCTCTTGAGTAACTGGAATTACAGGTGTGAGTCACTGTGTCTGATCCAGAGTAACTTGTTATGCAAATATGGTTGTCTTACTTGGTAAGTGATAGAATTAATGCTCACTGATGATAGAAAGTAAGGGTGAGAGAATGCTTGCTTAAGAGAGATAGGGCTGGGAAGGTGGCTCAGTGGGAGAGTGCTTGCCTTGCCTGCATGAGACCCTGGGTTCAATTCCTCATCACTACGTAAGCAGAAAAAGCTGGAAGTGGCGCTGTGGCTCAAGTGGTAGAGCACTAGCCTTGAGCTGAAGAGCTGAGGCCCAGAGCTCGGGCCCCACGACCAACAACAACAACAAAAAAGAGACAGAGAGAAGATAGTATTAGTACTTCTGAGGGCTGATATACAGTGTAGAATTTGGCCCAGCAAAACTAGATCATTTAGCCAGCACCAGTGGCTCATGCCTATAATCCTAGCTACTCAGGAGGCTGAGATCTGAGGGTAATGGTTGAAAGCCAGCCCAGGCAGGAAAGTCCATGAGACTCTAATAATCCGGAAGTGGCACTGTGGCTTAAGTGGTAGAGCGCTCACCTTGAGCTGAAGAGCTGAGGGACAGTGCCCAGGCCCAGAGTTCAAGCCCCACGACCAACCAAAAAAAAGAGGAAAAAACCAACTAGATCATTCAAAAGCACTGGCAAAATATGTGTGAATAGTGTCCAGTCTGCTACTTGCAACATTGTTGGGTTTAGTAGTTACTCAGAAGAATTCTCTGATACAATCAGAGTCTGAAGAAGTAACCTGTATTATTTTAATATCTGGCAAATCCGTTTTATGGAGCATGGAATATTACAATGTTAAAGGGATAATACTGAATTTTAACCTCTTTAAAACCTTTACTTTTTTTTTTTTTTCTGGTCCTCATGCTTGAACTGCAGGCCAGGGCATTCATTGTCCCTGAGCTTTTTCCATCAAGGTTAGTGTTCTACCACTTGAGCCACACCTTCACTTAGAGCTTGTTCAGTAGTTTATTGGAGATGATAAACTTGCAGATTTTGCTGCTTCATTTGGCTTCAAACTAAGATTTGTCTGATTGCAGCCTTCTAAGTAGCTAGGATTACAGATGTGAGCCACCACTGCCTGGCAAACTTCACTTATTTCTTGAATGCAAGATCCCATGTCTTCTGTTTTAGTTCCATCTGTAACTGTTAGGCTCTTGCTTTTATTATATTTTATATTATATTTTTATTTATATTTTCATGAAACACCAGAAATTAAGGTAAATGATTTTTGGCAACTTAAGAATTACTTACATCTTGATGTTTATATAACATATAGAATAAATATATTTGTTCAAATTTCTTGAACAAATTTATTTAGGAAGCTTTGGTTTAGTAAGGTTTTGTGCTCAAGGTAAATTATAGTCCTTGACCATAAGGATCTTGTACCTACAAATGAAATTGTATAGGGTAGATATGTCAGTAATTTTGTCTCAAAATTACTTGGGAGGTTACTTGTGGCTATGTGTTCATCTGATTGGATTTCCTTTTTGTTCTTGTGAAATAGCATGTCTTTCCTTACTAGGACAGTGAATTGGGGCTGGGAAGGTGGCTCAGTGGTAGAGCGCATGCCTTGCATGCCAGAGGCCCTGGGTTTGATTCCTCAGCACCACATAAGCAAAAAGAAAAAAGCCGGAAGTGGCGCTGTGGCTCAAGTGGTAGAGTGCTAGCCTTGAGCTGAAGAGCTGAGGGACAGCGCCCAGGCCCAGAGTTCAGGCCCCATGACCGGACCCAAAAATCCAAAAAAACAAACTAGTACAGTGAATTGTAATTCATAATTTATATGAAACATTTATAATCTTTATGAAGAGCTCAGTATAAGCTACCTAATTTTCTTTTATACAAAAGTGGTACCCAAAGATTTTTCCCTTACATGATATAGATAACTGATTAAAGGTACCTGGTCTTGACACAACTGGAACATTGATTCTCTTTGGTTGTCTAATATAATTAATCAGTTTTTATTGACTGTATATTTCTATAACAATTTTTTTTTTTTTGTCAGACCTGGGGCTTGCACTTAGGGCCTAGGTACTGTCTTTGCACTTTTGCACTCAAGGCTAGCCCTCTTTCACTTTAGCCACAGTGTTACTTGCAGTTTTGGGGGTAATTGGAAATAAGAGTCTCACAGACTTTCCTGCCTGTGCTGGCTTTGAACCGTGACCCTCAGATCTTAGCCTCCTGGGTAGCTAGGATTACGGGCATGAGCCACTGTCCCCTGACAACTAGAATTCTTTCGTGCAACTGACTTTTTTTGTTTACTTTCATTAATCTTGGGTTAGATGTGTTTTCATAGGCTAAATAGATAACAATAACATCAAATGTGTCATTTGCAGTCTGATGCTCTCTAAGATAGCCTTTCTTAGCTTTGGTTTTACAGATGTATTTTATTAATTACTAGGTGTCAAGTTTTATCACCTAAGCTTATTCCCTTTTGGAAGGAGTATTTCAGTATGTTTTCTGTAGATAAACTCTAAAATGATGTGAAGGTTTGTAGGCCTTTGGGTAGAATAGGTAGAATAACTTGGTATCTAATAATAAAATTAAATGTTTTAATACAGATCTTTGATGGGAAACAGATTCCACAGAGAATGGTTGATGGATGGAATGCTTTTTTCTTTGACAAAACAGAAGAACTGGTAAGGTTTACATAGTTCTTATGTCATAGAATGCTTATTGATGCTTGTTAGGGTTAGTATAGTTTAATCATTTTACTTTGACTTGTGGAATATGTTTTATTTATTTTTATTTTTGGGTCCGGTCATGGGGCCTGAACTCTGGGCCTGGGTGCTGTCCCTCAGCTCTTCAGCTCAAGGCTAGCGCTCTACCACTTGAGCTACAGCACCACTTCTGGCTTTTTCTTTTTGCTTATGTGGTGCTGAGGAATCGAACCCAGGGCCTCATGCATGCAAGGCAAGCGCTCTTCCACTGAGCCACCTTCCCTGCCCTGGCATATGTTTTAGATAATATATTTCTCCTTTCCCCTTATTTCCTTCCCCTTTATTCTCCTCCATTATCTTCCTCTTCTCTTCCTTCTTTACCTGAAGAAAAAGCGTTTGCCATCACTTGGAAAGAACACAGAGTCATTAGGAGAGCTTTGGTTGGGACTGCTTCGCTTCTATACTGAAGAGTTTGATTTTAAGGAATATGTAATTAGCATTCGACAAAAAAAGCTGTTGACAACTTTTGAAAAACAGTGGACATCTAAATGCATTGCGATTGAAGGTAATTTTTTATGCCATTTTTTTTCCTTTGGTTGGATGTGGGCCTTGAACTCAGGGCCTGGGCACTATCCCTGAGCTTTTTTGCTCCAGGCTAGAACTCTGCCACTTTGAGCCACAGTGCCATTTCTGGTATTCTGGTGACTAATTGGAGATGAAAGTCTCACTTTCCTGCTCAGGCTGGCTTCGAACTGTGATCTACAGATCTCAGCCTCCTGAATAGCTAAGATTGCAGGCATGAGCCACTGGTGGCCAGCTTATGCCATTCTTATTTCAAAAACAAAAATTTGGCTAAGAAATGGAAGAGGAAAATGAGCAATATTAGAATTTCAAAGATTCTTCGCTTTGATTTTTATGATCCCTTCCCTTAATATCCAACAACTGAATGACTTGATGATTGAGAATAAGTAATACTAGAGTGGTTCTGGCTATCTACATTTGATGATGGTACAATGAATATAATTCCTAATTTTAAACTATGCTTTTCTAGATCCCTTTGACTTGAATCACAATCTTGGTGCTGGAGTTTCTAGAAAAAGTAAGTTTTAAATAGAGATTACCTTCTTTAAATGTTCTTTAGACATTAATGTTCTCATCTTTATTGTTGTCTTCTTTCTTCAATAGTGACCAATTTTATTATGAAGGCATTTATCAATGGAAGAAAACTTTTTGGTACCCCATTTTATCCACTCATTGGCAGAGAAGCTGTAAGTTACATTATTTCAATTTTTAATCTTTTCTCATAGAAATTTTTTGTTTGTTTAATTTTGGTTTTATTTACCCAGAAAGAAAAAGGGAAATCAGTAATACATAAATATGATATAATAAACATTTCAGAATTACTAGATATCTGATTATTTAACAACTAATTTTAAGACATAATTAATTTTATTAGTAGAATACTTTAAAATTAAGATCATTAAGGCTAACTCTATATGTTTTAGTCTTGTGTGTAGTTTTTTGTTATCAGAGTATGATTCCTTTCTTCCTCTCCCCATCATGTGTCTCACCTCCCATATACTATTCTCTCTCTCCTCTACCTTTCTCTATCTCTCTCTCTCTTTTTTCTCTCCACTCTTCTCCCTTCCTTTCTTTGTGCTAGTCCTGGGACTTGAACTCAGGTCTTGGGCACTGTCCCTGAGCTTCAAGGCTAGTACTCTGCCAATTGAGCCATAGTTTCACTCCAGCTTTTTGCTTGTTAATTGCAGATAAGAGTCGCTCGGACTTTCCTGCTCTGGCTGTCTTTGAATCATGATCCTCAGATCTGAGACTCCTGAGTAACTAGGATTGTAGATGTGAGCCACTGTTGCCTGGCTAATATATAGTCTAAAGCTGGTTGTCTTGGTACATGCCTTTAATCTCAGCACTAGAAGACTAATGGGGGAGAAATGTGAGTTTGAGGCCAGCCTTGACTGCATAGTAAAACTCTCTCCAAAAAAGCCAAACCAAATGAACAAGAATTTTCTATCACCACCACCACCACCAAATATTTGTCTTCTGGTTTTTTTTGTTGTTGTTGTTTCATCGATCACGGGGCTTGAACTCTGAACTTAGGTACTGTCCCTGAGCTCTTCAGCTCAAGGCAAGCACTCTCCCACTTGAACCACAGCGTCACTTCCCTTGTTTTTTGTCCTTTGTGGGGCTTGAACTCAGTGCCTGGGCTCTGTCCCAAGCCTTTTTTGTGTTCAGGGTAATGCTTTACCACTTCAGTCACAGCACCACTACTGGTTTTTGAGTGGTTAATTTGAGTCTCATGGGGACTTTATTGCCCAGGCTGGCTTTGAACTGTGGTCCTTAGCTCTCAGCATCCTGAATAGCTAAGCTTACAGGCATAAGCCACTGGTGCCCAGCTGAGTCTGCTGGGGGTTTTTTTTTGTTTGTTTGGGTCCGGTCGTGGGGCCTGAACTCTGGGCCTGGGCACTATCCCTCAGCTCTTCAGCTCAAGGCTAGCGCTCTACCACTTGAGCCACAGT
>NW_012267277.1:1165068-1173514 GCF_000151885.1 Dipodomys ordii | reverse complement strand
CCCTCAGCTCTTCAGCTCAAGGCTAGCGCTCTACCACTTGAGCCACAGTGCCACTTTCAGCTTTTTTCTTTTTGCTTATGTGGTGCTGAGGAATCAAACCCAGGGCCTCTGGCATTCAAGGCAAGTGCTCTACCGCTGAGCCACCTTCCCAGCCCATCTGCTGTTATTTTAAGCATACTGCTTTCAAAGATCATGCTGTAGCATGTATCGGTATTCTTTTTATGGTTGAATAATACTGCATAGGGAATTCATTTTATTTACCCTTTCATCAGCTTCATGCATAAACATTCGGTTTATTCTACTTGATAGCTATTATGAGCAATGCTGTTGTGAATGTTTACGTGTATATTTTTGTGTGTGTGAATGTAAAGTTGGGCTCACTGGCTCACTGATCCTTCTCCTGCCTCAGCCTCCTAAGTGTTGAATAAAGGCATGCGCCACCATATTTGCATTTTCCTTGGTATATACCAAATAGTGAGGAACTACTAAAATATTTTCTAACTACTTGTGTTATTTTACATATATTGTGGGTTTTAGGTTTTACATAACATACCAGTGCCTTTTATTATTTTTATATTATTATAGCCATTCTATTTAATTTTATCTCCACCCGTACTGGGGATTTAACCCAGGGCTTTGTGTATGCTAGGCAAGCGCTCTACCACTTGAATCATGCCACTGCTCCCTCTTTTTTTTTTGTCGGTCACGGGGCTTGAACTCTGGGCCTGGGCATTGTCCCTGAGCACTCTACCACTTGAGCCACAGTGCCACTTCAGCTACAGTGCCACTTCCGGTTTTCTGGTGGTTTATTGGAGATAGGAGTCTCACGGTCTCTCCTGCCCGGGCTGGCTTTGAACCGCGATCCTCAGATCTCAGCCTCCTGAGTAGCTAGGATTACAGGCGTGAGCCACCAGCCACCGGCCACTGCTCCCTCTTTTACTATGATTCCAATTTTTTTTTTATCAGGGTTTGAACTCAGGACCTGGGCACTGTCCCTGAGCTCTTTAACTTAAAGCTATCATTCTACTACCTTGAGCACAGCTCCATTTCCAGTTTTCTAGTGGTTAGCTGGAGATATGAGTCTTATGGACTTTCCTGCCCCGGCTGGCTTTGAACTGCAATCCTCAAATTTCAGCCTCCTATTAGGATTATAGATGTGAGCCCCTGGTACCTGGCTTGATTCCAGATATTATAAAAACTTGTAGACAGTTAACTGAACATGTGTTCTTGCCTTCCAGAAATATGGAGAGTATTAGGACCAACTGTGGTTTTTTTTTTGTTTTTGTTTTTGTTTGGGCCAGGCTTGGGCATGAACTCGGGGCCTGGGTGCTGTCTCTGAATGTCCTTTTTGTTCAAGCTAGCACTCTGCTACGGAAGCCACAGTGCCACTTGTGGCTTTTTGTGTTTATGTGGTACTGAGGAATTGAACCTGGGCTTCATGCATGCTAGGCAAGCACTCTACCATTAACTCACATCCCCAGCCCACCATGTATGTTTCTGACATGCAGAAGTAAACACAAGAAGGATAAGCAAGGTGCTATGATAAAAAGACAAGTGAGCCTGGTTTAAGACTTGGGGAAAAGTATTCACTACAAGATTTCCTACCTTCTCCATCCTTAAATATACTCACTTTAAACAAATGGTTCTTTAAAAGCAGTTTGCAAGTTGAATCTTTTATTTATTTATTTTTGTCAGTCATGGGGTTTGAACTTAGGGCCCTGGCACTGTCCCTGAGTTTTTTTTTTTTTCTGAAGGCTAGCCTCTAGCACTTTGAGCTACAGCACCATTTCTAGTTTTCTGGTGGTTTATTGGAGATGTGAGTCTCTTTGGATTTTCCTGCCTGGACTAGTTTTGAACTGAATCCTCAGATTTCATCCTCCTAAGTAACTAGCATTACAGGCATGAGCCACTGGCACGCAGTTTGAATCATTTAAGACAAAGAATTGCTTTATTTTCACAAAGCTCTTTTTTTTTTTTTAACAGAGAAGAATCCCTTTATAAACATTGGTTAGTATAGCATAAAGCATGAGCTTTAGTCCAGTATAGATCAAGTGCTAAATTCTTTTTTTTTTTTTTTTTTTGCCAGTCCTGGGGTTTGAACTCAGGGCCTGGGCACTGTCCCTGAGCTTCTTTTTTGCTCAAGGCTAACACTCTACCACTTGAGCCACACTACCACTTTCAGCTTTTTCTGTTTATGTGGTACTGAAGAATTGACCCCAGGGCTTCATGCATGCTAGGGAAGCACTCTACCACTAAGCCACTTTCCCAGCTCAAGTGCTAAATTCTTTATATGAGATTTAACCAACATTTTTGAAAAAATTGGTAACAAATTACTTAATCTCAGGCTGAGAATGTGGCTTAGTGGTAGAGTCTTGCCTAGCATGCATGAAGCCTTGGGTTCCATTCCTTAATACCAAATACACAGAAAAAGCTGGAGGTGATGCTATGGCTCAAGTAGTAGAGTGCTAGCCTTGAGCAAAAAGGAAATTCAGGGACAGTGCCTAGGCCCTCAGTACAAGCCCCAGGACTGGCAACCCCTCCCTGCCCCCACAAATCACTTAAGCTCTGTAAGCTACAGTTTCCTTATCTATTTTATCTATAGCATCTATAATTAATATACTGTGGATGTAAATGCTTAGTTCTGTTGTTACCATTGTGATGATGAAGATTCTGGCTCTTGCTTTATACCCTGGTTTCAGTTACTGGAAATATTTGTTGATATTTATTTTCTTGTTTTAAAAGTTGATATTTATTTTCTTGTTTTAAAGGTGCTTATCATGATTCTTTTCATTTGGAAAGGTATATTTATAGTGAGCTTTTTAGTAAAATTATATTTTCTCCTTAGGAATACTTCTTCGATTCTAGAGTGTTAACAGATGGAGAACTGGCTCCCAATGATCGATGCTGTCGTGTATGTGGAAAAATAGGCCATTACATGAAAGACTGTCCCAAAAGGAAGAGGTTGGCAAATAATTACTTATTAGCAATTAGGGAAAATAAACTTGAGGCCAATTTGTAGCTGTAATTGTGTTCAGAAAGGTTATAAAAATGTTCAGGGCTTTAAATTGGGCTTTAGGTTATGCTGATTTGAGTGGAATTTTGTAGTAGTGCAAAACTTATTTTGTGATATAATAGTGTATTATAACATTTGTTCATTCAGTTTTCTTTAATAGAAGTATATGTTGGTAATTGTGTTAGGAGCCAAGAAAAAAAAAAGTAACTAGTACATGGTGTTACTGCTGAGGACTTCAGTCAGGCAAACCCTTAGTAAAAATATGCTGAACTGAGTCCTTGGGGGTATTTATACATGCTTTGAGCTATACTTATATCTTATGTAACTTGAGATACATACATTGTATCTTCCACCACCACCCTCAAGCAAAATATATCTTATGATGTATACTCCCTCAAGTTCTTACATGGTATATTTAGCTGGCCAGAAAAATTACCTTTTTTCATTGCAAGTCTGACTTGATGTGAAAATTTTGAAATTTTTAGACAAGAAAATCTAGGTGGTTCATTGTTATTTACTGACTACTTAGGCAAGATATTTGTCTTTTCTGAGTTCCAGTTTCTTTTTGAGAGATGTGAAGCATTAGTCTCTAAGGGTTCCTAGCAGTTTAAAAATTAAGTATAAAACTAATATACAGTTTCTCACATATAGGTTAGGTGTGCTACAGATGAGAAATTTCTTGTCTTCAACAACAAAATTGCAGGGCTAGGAAGGTGGCTCAGTGGTAGACCGCATGCCTTGCATGCCAGAGGCCCTGGGTTCGATTCCTCAGCACCACATAAGCAAAAAGAAAAAAAGCCGGAAGTGGCGTTGTGGCTCAAGTGGTAGAGCGCTAGCCTTGAGCTGAAGAGCTGAAGGACAGCGCCCAGGCCCAGAGTTCAGGCCCCATGACCGGACCCCAAAAAAACAAAAAAACAAACCAAAACAACAAAATTGCATGAAACTGTGTAATAACAATGTTATTCTTGGTGTTACTGTGTATAGTTTAGTTTGCTGTATGGCTTGTTCAGTTTACAAGTCCCTAGCCCCACATTATTGGTATCAGCAGTTTACTGTTTAGACTAAAGAAGAAAGACAGTGAAGAAGAAAAGGAAGGGAATGAAGAAGAGAAAGACTCCCGAGACCTTCTTGACTCGCGTGACCCTCGAGATCTCAGATGTTTTATATGTGGAGATGCAGGACATATACGCAGGGAGTGCCCAGAGGTGAAGCTGGCCCGCCAGAGGAATAGCAGTGTGGCAGGTAAGTACAAAAAGCCAAAAATAGCTGGGGATGTAGCTCAGTGGTAGAATGTTTATCTACTATGTGTAATATGCTAGGCTTGAACCCCAGCACCACAAGAAGAAAAGATATGGGCAAAAATAGTTTCTGGCAGAAATAAAGTTGTGTATGTTTATGTCATGCTAAGGATCCTTCCTTGTTCTTCAGTTCTCAACAGTCACAAGATTTTTAAATTTCTTAAAGTTAAGATTTAGAGAATGAGGTTTTTACTTACAATGCTATTTGCATATTTACAATCAAAGTATCCACAATCTGTTGCACTCAGCTGACTCCCTCTTAAGTAGTCTCTAGTTTGAGTCTGACCCTTTAGTTTGCTTGCTGTTAACGTAGGCACCCAGACAACATGGGTAGAAAAGTTTGTGAGACTCTTACCTCCAATAAACTACTCAGAAAAAGCCAGAAGTATGGTGGTGTGGCTCAAATGACAGAGTGCTACCCTTGAGCACAAAGAGGCTCAAAGATAGACCTACCCCTTCCCCCCCCTCCCCCCCCCCAAAAAAAAAAAGATACTTTCTGTGTCTTGATTTTCTTTGTGGTATCTTCTCTTAGCAGCCCAATTGGTCCGCAACCTTGTGAATGCCCAACAGGTGGCTGGTTCAGCTCAGCAACAGGGTGAACAGTCCATGAGGACTAGACAGTCCTCAGAATGTGTAAGTACTCTACCTGTTAATGAGTGTGTCAGGAGGATAACTATCTGTAGTAGGTGAAAAGGGCTTATTTTCTCAGACTAGCAAGTATAGTCTTTAAGATGACATGGGGGACTGGGAAGGTGGATCAGTGGCAGAGCACTTGCCTTGCATGCATGAGGCCCTGGGTTCGATTCCTCAGCACCACATAAGAAAAAAGAAAAAAGCCGGAAGTGGCGCTGTGGCTCAAGTGGTAGAGTGCTAGCCTTGAGCTGAAGAGCTGAGGGACAGCCCCCAGGTCCAGAGTTCAAGCCCCACGACTGGACCCCCCTACTCCCCCTCCCCACAAAAAAAAAAAAAAAAAGATGACCTGGTACCTTGTAGAAGTGTCCTTGCCTTGCTAGGCCCATAAAGTTGAAGGAAGAGTGTGTTGAAGTAAGATACATGGGAACCCATTTGGTAAATAAAACAGCAACTACCTAATAGGATAGATTTAAATAAGGTTAACGATTTTCAGGTGATTTGTCCAGTAGAAAAATGTCAGTACTATTAATAAAAATTGACATATACAACTTTTCATATTTCCTTTTCTTCACTTGCTGCTGTACCTAACTGTAAAAATGGTGCTTTCTTTTGCTAACAGAAATCCAATTTTATCTTTCCATTTTAGAGGCTACTAATGATTAAATGTAGGAAAGGGAACCCGAAGAGTATTTTTCAATTATTGTTCTTGTAGAGTTGTTATACAGAGAGGTTACAGTTACATGAGTTAGGTAATGAATAATGATTACAATGTCTCCCCTTCTGTTGCTTTCTCCCAGTTTTTCCCTTCTGTCCCTACCCACAAGGTGTAGAGTTCATTTTCCACATAGTGTCTAGTGAGTACTACAGTTGTGTTTGTTCACCCTTGTTCCACCTTTTATGTGCATTCCCTTACCCTCCTAAATACTAATGAGATGAAAGGAAAACAAAAGAACAACAATGGCAATTAAAAATGCCTCTTGTTTCCTTTTCTTGGAGTTCATTTCAAAGAATATTAATTTATATGATCATATGTACATAGCTATTGAGCCTTTATTAACAATATCTCTTTGGCCTCAATGTGTGAATGTCTAGAGTCCTATATAATTTATTACATATATTATATATACATTTATTATGTATTATTGAATGATTAAATGATATATCAATATAGCTATTTATAATTATATATCATTTAGTCATTCATTGTGTTTCCTGGTAGATTTATAGGCACAGTCTAGTTATCACATATGAGGGAAACCATGTAGCCTATATTCCTTTGGTTCTGGCTTACTTCACTTAATGTAATTTTTCCTTATGAATGGTACAGTATCATTCTGATGGAGGAATAGAATTCTGTTGTGTATATATACTACATTTTCTTGATCCATTTGTCCACTGAGGGACATGTGGGTTGATTTCATATCTTGGCTGTGGTAAACAATGGTGGGATGAACATGTTGTTCTGAAGGTTTTAGTGTGGCCTGGTTTGTGATCTATTGCCCAGGAGTGGGATTGCTAGGTCATTAGGGGATGTGCTTAGTCTTTTACGGAATCTTCATACTGCTTTTTAGAGTGGTTGAACAAGTTTACATTCCCACCAATAGTGTAATAGAGTTCCCTTTTGGCCAAATCCCCCTCAGCATTTGTTATTATTAGTTTTCCTGGTAGTGGCCATTGTGACCAAAGTGAGGTGGAACCTCAATGTTGTTTTGATTTGCATTTCTTTTATGGAACATGTGTATTTACTTAGGGTATTCAAAACAAATTTATACCACTATAATGTGTTGGTTTTACTGAAAGATGGATTTGTAGATAGGTATGGTGCTACATTTAGGAAGCTGAAACAGGTAAATTTTAAATTCAAGGGCAGTCTGGGCTGTCTTAGGGCAGAGAAAGATCTATTTTACTATTTTTTTTAAATCTAAGCATGTACTCTTTAGTAGTAGCTTGTAATTTGTTAAAACATTAACTTGGAAAACCCAAGTTACAAGCTGTATTTTATAAAATTTTAATAAATTTTATGTAACAAATTACAAGCTATATTTTATTATACAATATATTATATGTTCTTTATTACAGTAATTGTTACACTTTCTGTTCTTTTGTGCTGGTCCTAGTTGGTGCTTGAACTCAGGGACCAAGGTGCTGTTCCTGAGCTTTTTTGCTCAAGGATAGGGCTCTACTGAAACCACAGCTCCACTTTCAACTTTTTTCTGGTTAACCAGAGATCAGAGTCTAATGGACTTTCCTGTCCAGACTAGTTCGATCTTCAGAGCTCAGCCTAGTGAGTAGTGAGGATTACAGGCATGAGCCACTGAAGGACAGTTGTACACTTTGTCTATGTGATCTTTTTCTTCTGTTTTCTTTTTCTCCTTAAACTTTAAGCTCCATGAAAGCATACACTCTAGAATTCTATTTCCTGTACTTAGAATAATGTACAGTAAATAATTAATATTCAATAGGTATTTGTTGAGGGACTGAATGAAAATGACCATGAGTTATTTACATGTAAGTTTCTAGGTCATCATGGGAAATATCTCATGCATGTTCTGTATACTATACAGAAATGATATCTAGTGTCTATTTCCTTTAGACAGTAAAAAGGTTTTTAAGGCAATATTCATGAAAGGGAGTATTTCAGAAATATAAAAATTTATCTTCATGTAAAATGAAGTTTTAGCTGAGACAATCATATAGTTCTGCATATAATGTTCTAATAAAATAACTTCATAATTTGTATCTTGATAAACTCAACTTTTATAAAATTAAAATGTTTGTAAATTTATTTTAAAATGTCATTTTTTTCCTCTCTTCTCTGCAGTCTGATTCACCATCTTATTCTCCTCAGCCCCAGCCATTTCCACAAAATTCTTCCCAATCAGCTGCTATTACCCAGTCTCCATCTCAGCCAGGATCCCAACCTAAGCTTGGCCCACCTCAGCAGGGAGCCCAGCCACCACATCAGGTCCAGATGCCCTTGTATAACTTTCCCCAATCACCACCAGCGCAGTATTCTCCCATGCATAATATGGGACTGTTGCCAATGCACCCCCTCCAGATCCCCACCCCCTCATGGCCTATTCATGGCCCAGTGATCCACTCTGCACCAGGCAGTGCCCCCAGCAGTATTGGCCTGAATGATCCCAGCATAATCTTTGCACAGCCTGCTGCCAGACCCGTGGCAATCCCTAGTTCCTCTCATGATGGACACTGGCCTCGAACTGTGGCTCCAAATTCCCTGGTGAACAATGGTGCAGTGGGGAATTCAGGTAATCTTTTTTTTTGTTTTTAACTTTGTATCTGTACAAAGGTTGGGTGACTAATGTTTTTGTGTAAACAATATTTATGAAGATGTAAAAAGTTACAGGTGTTATATATATACACACATACAAACATATATATATAGGCATATATATATATATATATATATATATATATATATATATATATATATCTTAGGTTTGAATCTGGTTCTGCCATTTATTATCATAATAATGGTTTC
>NW_012267277.1:1159276-1163833 GCF_000151885.1 Dipodomys ordii | reverse complement strand
AGCCACCTTCCCAGCCCCAGGAACAGTTCTTTAAAAAGCAGAAGATATTAATAGCAATTAACATTTCAATATAAGTAATACTCATAGAAGATTATAAAAAGGAAGTCATTTATAATCTAAATTCTTACAAGTAACCAAGTAAACTTTTCACATATGATATATTATACTTGCTTATTTAAAAATAGTTGATATTGGGGCTGGGAAGGTGGCTCAGTGAATGCTTGCATGAGTCCCTGGGTTTGATTCCTCAGCACCATAGAAACAGAAAAAAAAAGCCAGAAGTGGCGCTGTGGCTCAAGTGGTAGAGCGCTAGCCTTGAGCTGAAGAGCTGAGGGACAGCACCCAGGCTCAGAGTTCAGACCCCACAACTGACAAAAAAAAAGTTGATATTTGCTAGGCACTAGTACCTTATTCCTGTAATCAATCCTAGCTATTTAGGAGGTTGATATGTGAGGATCACGTTGAAAGCTAGCCCAGCAGGAAAGTCTGTGAGACTATTCATCTCCAATTAATCCCCAAGAAGTCCGAAATGAAGCTGTGGCCCAAGTGGTAGAGTGCTAACCTTGAGCAAAAAAGCCTAGTCCCTGAGTTTAAGCCCCTGGATTGGCACACGTATGCATGTATGTGCGTGTGTACACACACACCTGTGAAAAAATAAGTTGATAATTGTTAGTTTTATATTTTTGGTAATTTTTTTAAGGACACAGTACAGGGCATTGCACGTGGGTCTTTCTCCTTGCTAGGCAGGTAGTCTTAATTTTCAGCCATACTTCCAGCCCTGATTTTTGTTTGTTAATTTGGGGATAGGGGTTTGCTTTTTGCCCAGGCATTCACCTTCCTGTGTTGCTAGAATAACAATGTGTCCTGCATCCAGCTCTTCGTTGAGATGGGTATCTTGAGAACCATTCTGCCCAGGCTTACCTTAAACTTCTGGCCTTCCAATCCCAAAGTAGCTAGAATTACAGACTACTTGTATTTTTATTTAAAAACCATGATGAAAGGCTAAAGGTATGGCTCAGTGGTGGGTGTCAGCCTAGCAAATGCAAGGTCCTGAGTTCAAACACCAAGTTCTACCAAAAAACAAAAAAATTATGGAAATTCTGAAACATACTCAAAAGGAAACAGTTAATGAACCCCCTATTATTAAGTATAACAGTTGTCAGTAATTTCATTTATTTTAAAATTGGATGTCTTAACCACCATTTAAATTTTTTTTTTGGCTTGATATCAATACAGTTCTAGACATTGGATCAAATTTGCCTTTAAAACTTGTTTATATTTTTTAAAAAGCCAACTAAAAATCAAGTCTTATTACTATATCCAAAATCAGTAATCCTTTTTGATTTTTCCATGTTTGTCTAAAAGCAGGTATCTTATTTGATTTATTTGAATCAGGATTGAAACAAAGCCTGTAATTGTACATGTTTTTTTTTTTTTTTTTGAGTCCGGTCGTGGGGCCTGAACTCTGGGCCTGGGCACTGTCCCTCAGCTCTTCAGCTCAAGGCTAGCACTCTACCACTTGAGCTACAGGGCCACTTCCGGCTTCCGGCTTTTTTTCCTGCTTATGTGGTGCTGAGGAATCGAACCCAGGGCCTCATGCATGCAAGGCAAGCGCTCTACCACTGAGCCACCTTCCTAGCCCTACATGTGGTTTTTATATTCCATGAATGTTCTTTAATTTATAAGCTTCCCTTAGGATTTCCCCCATAGTGTGTGTGTGTGTGTGTGTGTCTGTGTGTGTGTGTGTCTGTGTGTGTGTGTGTCTGTGTGTGTGTGTCTGTGTGTGTGTGTGCGTTAGGTTTTTTGTTGTTGTTGATCCTGGGGCTTGAACTCTGGGCCTGGGCACTGTCTCTCAAGCTCTTCAGCTCAAGGCAAGTACTCTACCACTTGAGCCACAATGCCACTTACGGTTTTCTGGCAATTTATTGGCGATAAGAGTCTCACGGATTTCAGGGACTTTACTGCCCAGGCTGGCTTTGAACAGCGATCCTTAGATCTCAGCCTCCTGAGTAGCTAGGCTTATAGGCATGAGCCACCAGTGTCCAGCTTCCCATATTTGTTGAACAAATTAGAATTTCTCATTTTTCAATCTGCTGATGTTATCTTTTCAGTTTAATTTATTGTCTACTTCTGTCCTGTAAACTATTAGATTTTGAGACTATATTAGATTGAGGTTCTTTTGGTTGTATATTTCTTGTACTCTTCCTTCATTAGGAATTGAACTGTCTGGTTGTTCATATCTTAGTAAATTAAGATTAATCTGAACTGGGCTCTGGTGGCTCACACCTTTAATCCTAGCTACTCGGGAGGCTGAGATTGGAGGAACGGTTCAAAGCCAGCCTGGGCAGGAAAGTCCACAAGACTCTTTATCTCCAGTTAACCACCAGAAAACCAGAAGTGGTGCTGTGGCACAAGTGGTATAGCGCTTGCCTTAAGCTGAAGAGCTGAGGGACAGTGCCTAGAGTTCAAGCCCCACGATCAAAAAAAAATCTGTTAAGTGTTTTCCTGTTCTATCCACTATACAATAAAGTTCTTCATTTACACTTAATGGTCTTAAGTTATTAATTATTGCCAATATCTATTATTTCATTAGTAGTTTTTTTTTTTCCCAGTTGTGGGGCTTGAACTCTGGCCCTGGGTGCTGTCTCTGATCTCTTCAGCTCAAGGAGAATGCTCTACCACTTGAACCACAGTGCCACTCTCACGGACTTTCCTGCCTGAGCTGGCTTTGAACCGCAGTCCTCAGATCTCAGCCTCCTGAGTAGTTAGGATTACAGGCATGAGCCACCAGCACTTCGCTCATTATTAGTTTTAAAAGTTTTTTTTTTGTTTGTTTGTTTTTGGGGTCTGATCATGGGGCCTGAATTCTGGACCTGGGCACTGTCCCTCAGCTCTTCAGCTCAAGGCTAGCGCTCTACCACTTGAGCCACAGCGCCACTTCTGGTTTTTTTTCTTTTTGCTTATGTGGTGCCTCATGCATGCAAGGCAAGCGCTCTACCACTGAGCTACCTTCCCAACCCCTAAAAGGGTTTTATATTTACTTATATTTGATTACCCTAAAATAGCTTGTTTGGGGAATGTAAACTAAAAATATGATTATTTTTGTTTTTTTGTGGGGGGTCCAGTCGTGGGGCCTGAACTCTGGGCCTTGGCGCTGTCCCTCAGCTCTTCAACTCAAGGCTAGCGCTCTACCACTTGAGCCACAGCACCACTTCCGGCTTTTTTCTTTTTTCTTATGTGGTGCTGAGGAATCAAACCCAGGGCCTCAGGCATGCAAGGCAAGCGCTCTACCACTGAGCCACCTTCCCAGCCCCCAATATGATTATTTTTAAAAGAACTTTAGAGATAATTTTAAACAAAAGTAGGTTATTTCTTAGAGACCTATGAAAAAAGTTTCTTAAACCTGATTGGGGACAGTGCTGTGGCTCAAAAGTGGTAGAGATTAGCCTTGAGCAGGAAACAAACAAACAAACCTGATTGGAACAGAGCCAGTTATTTTGCTGGACGGATGTCCCAGAATGTGAGAATTCAGTTACATTCCTAATAACATAGAATGTATGGCACACATGGGCTTTCTAATATGAGCTCTACTAATATAAGCCTATAGATATTAATTCTGATATGTACCATGATATCAATTGAGCTTTATATCCAAGAAGGTCCAGTGTGTTTACCCTTTGGTCTATTTACTTTAGTTTTTATAAATTCAAGTCCTTTCTCCACCACCAGTTAGTTAGTTGATTTCCATGTTTCAGTCATAATCAATTGTTACTAAAATGTCTCATAAACATGCCCTACTATCTTGTGCCTCTTGTTGTTAATCTGAATGGTTCCTTATCCTGGATATATCCTCTGCATTATTTCTGCTGTCTACTCTCACACTTTCTTCTGCCATGCCCTGGAATTTGTCACCTATCCTCCATTTTAAAATCACATTATTTCAAGGACCTTGTGTGTGTGCCAACTCAGGGTTTCCCATTCTCACTCAGCTTTTTTTTCAGGGATGTCTCTGCCATTTGAACCATACCAGCTTTTTGCTGGTTCATTAGAGATAAATGTTTTGGATTTGACTGCTTAGGCTTGCTTCAAACTGCTATTCTCAGATCTTAGCATCTTGAGTATGTAGGGTTATAGACATGAATTTCTTGTGCCAGCTTCAAGAAACTCCTCTAGTCTGATCTTCCAAAAAATTGTATTGGGTATCTTTTTCTCTTCCCTGTTTCATTAATGTCTGTGTGACAACTGTCTTATGGTGATAAATTGCCTGTTTATCTGCATAACCCATTAGACTGAACTTCTGGTGGCTAAGAATTGTTTCTTGTGTCATTGATTGATAGCTGTATAGTCCAGATACATTTCATGTCATATATTATTATAAACTGTTATTCAGTAAGTATTTGTTATACATATAGTTATACAACATACATACTAAAGCTTAAATTATTACTGTGTTAAAATGTAAAGTCTGGGGCTGGGAAGGTGGCTCAGTGGTAGAGCGCTTGCCTTGCATGCATGAGGCCCTGGGTTCGATTCCTCAGCACCACATAAGCAAAAAGA
>NW_012267277.1:1141839-1142871 GCF_000151885.1 Dipodomys ordii | reverse complement strand
TACCACTGAGCCACCTTCCCAGCCCCAGATTACCAGTCTTATCCATAAAACACACCCAGCTTCTTAGGGATCATATTGTTTTGAAATATTCTGACATAGAGGTTCATATTTTCCTTGACATTAAGATTGTTCAAAATGTATGTGTGATTAATTTGTTCAGCCCTTTCCATGTGGACTGTTGCTGTTTCTTTGTGTGATAGTGACGATGGGATAAAGCTATTTTGCGTGTACATTTGTTCTATTAGGGTAAATTCCCCCAAATAGGGATTCGGGGTAGGTAAAGGATATATAGTTCTTAGGTTTCTGCTAAATAATGCCTAATTGCCTTTCAGAAAAAGTTGCCAGTGTGTACTTCCAACAACTTATGATAGTGTTTATTAAAAACCTCCCAATTCATTTTTCATTAAAATAACTTCATGTTTATTGAAGTTATAGAAAAGTATAAACTCACCAAAATGTCATTGATCAGAAATAAGTACTATTAATATCCTTGTGAATGTCATTCCAGATATCTTCTTTAAGCATACACAAATGCTTTCACAGAAGTGGGATCATACACTATCTTAGCAAATTATTTTCACCCTATGCAGCACCAGGTAAATAGAAAATTGAGGAAATGCTCAACTTAACATTTTTCTCCCCACAATACTCTTTAAGAATCCTCTTAAGATCAATTATGGAAAACACTGGAGGGTTTTTTTTTTTTCCTGTGCTGGTCCCTGGACATTTTTTGCTCGACGGGTGCTCTACCACTTGAGCCACAGCTCCATTTCTGGTTTTTTGGTTAGAGAAAAGCCTCAGACTGGCTTCAAACTGCAATCCTCAGATCTTAGTCTTCTGAGTAGCTAGGATTACAGGTATGAGCCACTAGTGCTTGGTTGGTGGTGTAATTCTGTTTTCTAGCTTCATGTTTTTTTTGTTTTTGGGTCTGGTTGTGGGGCCTGAACTCTGGGCCTGGGCACTGTCCCTCAGCTCTTCAACTCAAGGCTAGCGCTCTACCACTTGAGCCACAGCACCACTTCTGGCTTTTTT
>NW_012267277.1:1135863-1141789 GCF_000151885.1 Dipodomys ordii | reverse complement strand
AAAAAATATAAAGACTGAATGGGAATACATTAAAATGATGATTATAAGAGTTGAGGGTGCTCCAACTCCTCCCATAAGAAAATATTTAGTTGTGAAAGTGAATAAAGGAGGGCTGGGAAGGTGGCTCAGTGGCCTTGCATGCATGAATGCATGAGGCCCTTGGGTTCGATTCTTCAGTACCACATAAGTAGAAAAACCCAGAAGTGGTGCTATGGCTCAAAGTATAGAGTGCTAACCTTGAGCTGAAGAGCTGAGGGACAGCGCCCAGGCCCGGAGTTCAGGCCCCATAACTGACAAAAAAAAAAAAGGAAGAAAAGAAAGGAAGTAAGGAAGGGAAGGAGGGAAAGAAAGAAAGAGAAAATGAATAAAGGAGATTGGAATATATCCTTAAAAATTAACTCCTTCATATTAAAATTTTTCTCAATTGGCCATCACTTAAATCTGTATACCCGATATCATTTACTTTATAAACCCAGAGCCCTTCAATTTCAGCCCTTAGTTGTAACATGATTATGTTGAACTAGCTATTTTTTCTTTCTGATCACTTCCCAAGAAGATTGAGCTTGTAAGAATGCAAATAAAGGTCTTAGTTTTCTTGTACCCTACTCTTCTGGTATAAAGTTCAGTGAATAAAGGCAGGGTTTTTCAGTTATTCCTTAGCACCTTATGACACTTGAATGGGAAAAGCCACCAGACACTATTCAGAAGATTTGGTGCATACTACACTTGGAAAAAGAAAAAATGTACGTAATGATAGAATAGATTTTAAGGTGATATGGTTTGCCATAGAAAGAATGTGTCTTCTCTCTCTTAAAATTTCCTATTGATAGGCCATAACTTGTGCAAGTCACTTTTTTTGTTGGTGGTGTGGGGCTTGAACTCAGGGTCTGGGCACTGTCCCTGAGCTTTTGCATTTAAAAATAATGTTCTACCACTTTGAGCCACAACATCACTTCCAGTTTTCATGAGCCAGTGGCTCGTGAGGCCTGTAATCCTAGCTACTGAGGAGGCTAAGATCTGAGGATCATGGTTCAAAGCCAGCCCGGGCAGGAAACTTTATCTCCAATAAACTACCAGAAAACTGGATGTGGCTCTGTGGTTCAAGCGGTAAAGCACTCACCTTAAGCTGAAGAGCGCAGGGACAGTGCCCAAACCCAGAGTTAACCCAAACCCCATGACCAACAACAACAACAAAAAAGTCTCCACAAAGACTTGGCTGCCCAAGCTGTCTTTGAACCATGATCCTCAGATCTCAGCCTTCTGAGTAGTCAGGATTATAACTTTGAGCCACTGGCACCTGGTGCCACTTTTTATTTATTTCATTCAACTATTATTACAACTGTAGATTCAAAAGGAAGCCTTCATAATTTTCAGAACTGTGATTTGGACTTAGACCTGTTTGATTGCAAAGCCCAAGATCTCTCTCAGTAATTATACCACATTCCCTCAAGCTTCTAATAGAATTTTTAGAATCATTTTAAGCCCAAAATTCAGGGATAGTTAGCATTTACTTAAGAATAAAATGTAAGTTCCTTAACATGTTGTATTCCTTTGAGATGTTTCTCCAGTGATCTTTTATTTCTTCCACCTCTTTCTATATTGCTGATTGTTTGATACTCCCAAATTTCTGTGCTTTTCTTTCCTTTTTATACTTCTTTTACTCTCTGAAATGCTGTCTCCTACTCCATTTTCCTTTTTCCTTTTTTTTTTTTTTTTGCCTGAGCACTGTCCCTGAGCTTTTTTGTTCAATTAGTGCTGCACCACTTTGAGACATAGCTCTATTTCTGGTTTTCTTGTGGTTAATTGGAGATAAAAATATCATGGACTTTCCTGCTCTGGTTAGCTTTGACTCACAATCCTCAGATCTCAGCCCCCTGAGTAGCTAGGATTACAGTTGTGAGCCACCAGCACCCACCTTGTTCCTTGTTTTCTAAAATATATCACTTAGTCATCTAAAGAAGATGTTCTTTAACCTTCAAAGGCTGGATAAGCCCTTCTTCATAACACCTTTGCCTATCTGGTATAGCAGTTTTACATTATTGTTTATATCTTACTCTATCTCTTATAAATAATCAAACCATAATGTTTGGTTTCTTGAATTTTCTTTTTTTGGTATACCACTTGGGCCCAGTTCACAACTTATACTATATTTTTACAGAATGAAGGAACATTGGAATGAAGAAGGAAGTATTTTAAAGTGTATTTTTTATTGTCTTTCTGAAATACAGAGCCACGCTTTCGAGGACTGAGCCCTGCAATTCCTTGGGAACATGCACCACGTCCTCCTTTTCCCCTTGTCCCAGCTTCGTGGCCTTATGGTTTGCATCAGAACTTCATGCATCAGGGAAATGCAAGATTTCAGCCCAACAAACCTTTCTATACTCAAGGTATCATTGTTTACAAATTAATAGCTGGCTAGGCTTTATTCCTTACAGGGAGCCTCAGTGAAAACCAGGATCTGGGTTTGAAAAATTCATGCATTCAGGAAACAATACATGTCATACTGTAATACATACTTCTTCCTCAAGAGTAAAATGAAATCTCCACACTTGACATTTTATCAGAAGAGCCCAACATGTAAAATTAAACAAGAATAGGAATTCAGGGGAATGAGTTAATATTGCCCTAGTAGAGGGGTCAGAATTTTGTTACTAGAGTTTGTATCATATAAGATTTTGACATTTGAGCTGGGCACTGGTGGCTCACGCCTGTAATCCTAGCTGCTTGAGGATTGCAGTTCAAAGCCAGCCTCGGCAGGAAAGTCTGTGAGACTGTTTCCCAACTAATCACACAAAAAAAGTGGAAGTGGCTCAAGTGGTACAGCGCTAGCCTTGAGCAAAAGGAGCTCAGCCCCAGAACTAGTTAAATTTAACAACAACAAAAAAAGGGTCTGGTAATGTAGCTCAGTGATAGAGTGATTGCCTAGCATGCGTGAAGCCCTGGGGTCAATTCTTCAGTATCACTTAAACAGAAAAAGCCAGAAGTGGCACTGTGGTTCAAGTGATAGAATGCTAGCCTTGAGCTGAAGAACTCAGGGACAGTGCCCAGGCCCTGAGTTCAAGCCCCCCAGAACTAGCACCCACACAAAATAAAGTGTCCATCCCACCAGCAATGGTATTTGTAGTCTGGGAATCATGATAAAGTAGAATTTCAAGAAATTAAAAGCATAGAAGTCGGTAATTCCCATTTTCTGCCTGGAGACCAAGAAATGTTTCTTCCTTTTCCCTTATTTTCCCTACTTTATCCTGTTATACTAAAATACATCCTTGGGTCTTTAAAAAGAAATGAAAGCACACACTAAGGATATAAATGCTGGTTGAATGAAATAATTTTAAAGGGAGGCCCATGGTATAACTCTCAGGCTTGATAAATTTAAGCCTTCTTATATTTGCCATGTACTGCTGGGACACTTCTTATAATAGAATGGGATACCCTTGGCTATCGTTGGGTTGTTTCTTGAGTAGATATATAGGGCAGAGGAAAGGTATCAGTTGTATAAACAAACCATTTTTAAGATAGGAGAGTCTGAAATTTTCCCCTTGATCTCCACCCCATTTCTTTTGTCTCCTTTCCTTTCACATACCTACATTTCCCTCGTACTTCCACTATAGCTTCTTCTCCAAATGTTTTAGTATGCTTCTTTTATTATAGAAGTAGATAGAGAACTGGTTTTATAAGTTGATTATAAGGGGTTGTCAGATAAATAGGCACAAGCCTTTCAGTTTCCTGTCTGTGTTGTGTCCAACAGACAGATGTGCCACCCGTCGGTGTAGAGAGCGTTGTCCCCACCCACCAAGAGGAAACGTGTCGGAGTAATGCGAGTCCATTTTCTTTCAGCTGGTCTACCGATGCACAACCAACAGCCAATCCTGCTGTCTCAAGGGTATCCGTACCTCAATGTCAGTTACATTCAGCAGAAAAAGTGACATTTAATGGAAAGCAAAACAAATCAGGTCCTGATTTAAAATTTTAACACGTTTAGATAGCTTATTTAAATTCTAAGACTGTTTTTAAACACTGTATTATTTGTATATAAATATGAACTATAGTTTTTACTAGTATCACCAAATTGAGTGATACAAATTTCATCTATTTTATTACCCTATTTTTAAGGGAATTTTATGTTTTGTTTAACCTTGATGAAATTGTATAAAGAGAGAATTTAAAAAATGACATTCTTTATTTTCTATTAGCTGTATTCATACTTTGGTTGCTTCAGACTTTATATATATTGTTCTTAAGAATTAGGAAAGAATTTCATGTGTTTTAAATCTGTCACTTCTATTCTTTACAGAACCTTGTAGTGCCAAAAACTTTTTAAAAGGTTAAAAAAAAACTACAACATGAAGATTCAAACTTCTTTCTTTTACATACTTGTATATTGAATATATTCAAACTTGAATGGAAAAATGCTTTTGTCTGTATTTGAAGTTCTATTTTAAGTTAATAAATCTTTTTGACAAGAGTCAAATTTGGTTAATTTGTCTGGTTTAAAAAGATTTGTACTTGGGGATGGTAAGGTGGCTCAGTGTTAGACTGCTTGCCTTGCATGCGTGAGGCCCTAGGTTCAATTCCTCAGCACCACATAAGCAGAAAAAGCCAGAAGTGACACTGTGGCTCAAAGTGGTAGAGCACTAGCCTTGAGCTGAAGAGCTAAGGGACAGCGCCCAGGCCCAGAGTTCAGACCCCATGACCAACCAAAAAAAGAAAAGAAAAAAGACTTGTACTTTTATTGAATATTACCTAGTTTTAGAGGATTTAAGGATCTTTTCTTGTCCTTTATTGGATTATCACAATTATATGAAGTTGATAGATGCATATGCTATCATCATTTTATCATTGAAAATGAAATGCAAGGAAAGCAGTGAATTCCAAAGGTGGAACACTTACAGGTTGGAACTTTTGAGGGCTCAGTGTTAGAATAGTTTGTCTAGCATACACAAGGCTCTTGGATTCTGGTCCCCTCCACTCATCCACAAAATAGCTATGTTGTAGGAATTTGTGTATGTGTGTGTGTGTTGTTATTTCAAAACAAAACAAACCACCTTGAATCCAGTGCTGGTTGTTCATATCTGTAATCCTAGCTACTCAGGAGACTGAAATCTGGAAATCACAGTTTGAAGCCATCCCAGGCAGGAAAGTCTGGGACACTCTTATTAAGACAATACCCAGGCCCTGAGTCGAAGCATTAGACTGGCCAAAACTCAACAACTACAACAACAAACCGTGACTTATACTGACAAAGTAGAAGGAAAGTAATTCTTATTTATTAATAACCTTGTATATAATTGAGTGCCTTAGAGCCTGATGCTGGAGGTTCACGCCTGTAATTCTAGCTTCTTGGGAAGCCAAGATTGTTGGGATCAATGTTCAAAGCCAACCTGAGCAGAAAACATTCATGAGCCTCCCTTCTCAAAAAAGCTGGATGATGCTCTGCATGCCTGTTACACCAGCTACTGTAAAGCCTAACAAAGGTGGATCAGACCTAGGTGCATACCCAGGCAGGAAGCAAAAATTAATCAACAAAACTTAAGGCTCCAAAGGCACAATACCTCTGTGCCTTTGACCATATAAAATAATGTTTATTGAACTCCAGGAAATAGAAATGAGAGTTTTTCTTTGCTTTTTGTCTTTTTTGTTAATTTATCTGTCTTTGGGGGGGGCGGTAAGAGGGGACACAGAAATGGACAATGGGTGAACAGGTGGAGCAGTGTGGTACTCAGTAGACATTGAACTATAAACTATACAACTTGTAGGAAGAGATAGGAGGAAGAAACTAGGAGAGAATGAAGGAAAGGGTGACAGTGTCCTAAAAGAAATGTACTCATGGGGCTGGGAAGTTGGCTCAGTGGTAGAGCGCTTGCCTTGCATGCCTGAGGCCCTGGGTTCGATTCCTCAGCACCACATAAGCAAAAAGAAAAAAGCC
>NW_012267277.1:1123225-1131116 GCF_000151885.1 Dipodomys ordii | reverse complement strand
CCACAGCACCACTTCTGGCTTTTTTCTTTTTGCTTATGTGGTACTGAGGAATCGAACCCAGGGCCTCAGGCATGCAAGGCAAGCACTCTACCACTGAGCAACCTTCCCAGCTTGCCTTTTCTATTTTTAATGTTATTTGCTAAAGTTGTCGTTTTATATTTTGTAGTTTATGTTTTGTTGTTATTTTGAGATAAACTTGCTGTGTTGCCCAGATTTGGATTCAAACTCTTGGGCTCAAGTGCTGTTCTTACATTAGCTTCCCAAGTAGCTATGATTAAAGAACACTTGCACACCAGTGCTCTTCAGCTCAAGGTGAGCGCTATACCATTTGAGCCATAGCACCACTTCCAGTTTTCTAGTGGTTTATTGAAGAGTCTCATGGACTTTCCTGATGGGGTGGCTTTGAACTGTGATCCTCAGATCTCAGCTCCTGAGTAGCTAGGATTACAGGCGTGAGCCACCAGTGCCCAGCAATATTTAATGCTTTTATACTACGTTGAGTTTGGAGAATTTGTCACTTGTAACTTTTTTTTTTTGGTCGGTCGTGGGGCTTGAACTCTGGGCCTGGGCGCTGTCCCTCAGCTCTTCAGCTCAAGGTGAGTGCTCTACCACTTGAGCTACAGCGCCACTTCCAGTTTGCTGGTGGTTTACTGGAGATAGGAGTCTCATGGTCTCTCCTGCCCAGGCTGGCTTTGAACCGAGATCCTCAGATCTCAGCCTCCTGAGTAGCTAGGAGTACAGGCGTGAGCCACCAGCGCCTTTTATGAGGGACTGGGCAGCCACCTGTGACCATTTTTTTCTCATTAATATTTAAATTTAACATCAGCATTCTGAAGAATAATAGAAAAAAAAAGGTTAAAGGAATGAGCTTTACTTTGGGTGGTTATATTGGAACCCTGTCAGCAGATGTTATTTCTTGTCTTCAATTCTTAGTATTGAGATTATAATGGTAGAGCTTCTAAGGCATGGTACTGCAATTTATGGAAACTGATCTTGTGTAATGTATACAACAATGTTATCTATATATGTTATATCTGTATTATAGATAATATGGTTACATATTACATAATACAATGAGTGTTTTAAATGAAAACATTTTTGCCTATTAATATGTTAGTATATATACTATCTATAATTAGTAGACACATATACTACACTATGTATTATATGTATTAGTTAAAACATATATTGTTAAAACAAGGAGAAATAGAAACCTCTTTCAGAAAATAGGACTTAAAAGACAAGAAATAGATAATTAAGAAATTTTATATTTTGCATAAGGAATAATTTTCCTAAATCTGCTTCAGTACAAAGAATACATGGTATGTACAGAAAGGTAAAATGTGAAAACACTTCTTAGTATAGCAGTTGTAGCCAGTTTTAAAGCTCCCATTCCAAGGCCTATCAGATAAGTAAACATTACATATCCTTTTCAGTTTATCAAAATGATCTCTGGAAAGATGTTCAACAGAAGAATAGGAACATTCTGATTCCTGCTGTAGCTTGGTTATGCTGCCTCAGTTTTGGTCTAAACAAGAATGCATTATAATTTATGCTTGGGAAGGTTTATTTCTGATATTAAAATCTTGAGACTTTTTACAGGTTTATTTTCACTTCAGTAATGATCAGTATACTGATCATGCTTAGTTGGTCCATGGATCATTTAGCCAAAAGGTATTTCTTTATACCTAGAGTACTTTAGTAAAGAAATAACTTCTGGGAGTTTGTAACAGACTTACATAGAGATGCTTATATTTAATTTTTAAAATCATATATATATATATATGTATTTGTACTGTAGAGCAGTTCTTGTAGATAATTTTTATTTCAGAAAAACATGAAAGTTCAAATAGGTTTTAAAAAGTTACTTAAGTATTTCTATAAAAGTCCATCAGTTCAGTAGTGAGCAACAAACATGTTTTTATATGACCAGATAAGACTTCTCAAGAAGCTAGATCAAACAAAGCAGGTGCTCATCCAAATTCCTCCTAGGACCAGTTGCAGGTAATCATTCAACCATTTTCCCCCCCATTTTTAAAGAAGGAAATGTATTTACATTAAAGGAAACTTTCTAAGAAAGACCCTAGTAATTCTCTTTGAGTATCAGTGTCCATAGGGCTTTTTAAGTCTTTTGGCTTCTTTTACTTACTCCTAATTCTTAGACCTTTGTGAATGGGTCATTCCAGTATTAAATAATTGACTTGTTCTTATCAACAATGTTGTTGCCTATGGTGCTATTTACTCTCTCCACACCCACACCCTCCCCCATGTACAAACGTACACACGTATACACACACACACACACCTACATTCTTGAGCTATTTTGTATAAGTATTATTTATTTAAACATAGTATGGCTTAGGTTACTAAGCTGAATTTATGCAGAGATGTACCCAGCTACACCAAACGTCGTAAATGTCTCAAACTAAACTTGTTAGGAAGAATGTATCATTTTCATTACCACTATAAACCCTCATTCTCTGTCCCTCTAAGTTTAAAAAAAAAAAAAAAAGAAAGGTTTTTCTTCCTGGTGTATGTTTATGACTTTATGACACTACTGTTAAGCAACTCAGGTCAAAACTAGGCTTTGATGGTAATACTTGTTGAATAAAGACTGAGCATCTAAAGCTGGAATTCAAGGCTTATGGGACTGAACAAATGGCAGTATATAAAAATGTATTGCATAAAGGGTATTAAGATTGTATAGCAGTGCTTACCTAGCAAACACAAAGACCTGATTCAATCCCCAACAAAATAAGTAAAATAGTAAAGGCTACTAAGTGCTATTTGTTCAACTACTTGATGAAATTGGGATTAAGTCTGGAAGAAGCCTATGTTTATTTGAATATTATTGGCTAACCAGTGTTTTAATTAAGAATATGTTGGACAGTTTTGTTTTTTTTAAACTACTGGAGTTTCTTGGACTATTGCTTTGCAAGGCAGATACTTATCTGTACCACTTGAGCTATATGCCCAGCCCATTTTGTTTTTTTGAAAAATAGCAGTAGCACAAACCCCAGGATTTTCAAAGCAGTTCTTATTTTAGAGTAAACCAAAAACCAAAGTACAGAAAAATGGCAAATAAGTTTAATAGCAAAAAGGGAAAGGCCATGTCCTTTCCTTCTCATTCATCATCTCCAATCCCCAAATCCTTTCTACCCTCTTAAGTGTGAATATAGTCCTAGTTGGTTTGGTCAAAAACTGACCTTAGAAAACATCCTTCAAAGATGTTTACTATTGAAAAAGATAATAAAACTCAGCACCTCTTTCATTTAAGAAAATCACAAAACCAAAAACTTGGTTAAGAGAAAATTAAAATTCTTGTCGTTGCCTGGAGCGTAGATCTTAATCTTTCCATTTAAACAGATTAACTTCATATCCACTGGAGCCCATTTGGACTAAAACCAAACTGAGTCCATTACTCATTTCCTCTTCGGCTCTTCTTATGGCTTTTCTTAGACCTGAAATGGAATACATAGAAATCTTTTTTTTTTTGGGTCCAGTCGTGGGGCCTGAACTCTGGGCCTGGGGGCTGTCCTTCAGCTCTTCAGCTCAAGGCTAGCGCTCTACGTAGCCCTTGAGCTACAGCGCCACTTCCGGCTTTTTTCTTTTTGCATATGTGGTGCTGAGGAATCAAACCCAGGGCCTCAGGCATGCAAGGCAAGCACTCTGCCATTGAGCCACCTTCCCAGCCCAGAAATCTTAAAGAAAATATAAGGAAGAATTACTATGACACCTAATATATTTGATGTGTAATTTTTTTTTATTTTTAATAATTCAGAGCAATACTCTGAGCCCAGGTATTACTATTCAAAATATACTACACTAAGGAAACTACTTATTTAAAGGTTAAGAGTGCATCTAATACTGTATGATCCTAGATGTTTCTAATGAAAGTGACTTCTCCAAGGTCACACAACTATTGCATTTTAAAAGTTGGCTCTTAAAACCCAGATCCCCCTAGATCACATCTCATCCATTCTCCAAAGCTATAATCCTATCCCCACCCCCCCAAAAAATTTCAAAACAGAAACAATCCTATCAATGCCCAGGACAAAAAGCCTATTTTTGTCTTAAAGGATTTTCAATATCCCTGTCAAAACAAGAAAGTTCAGGTCCAAGTTAGTTGTAAATAGGACTTTAATTTCTGAGAAAAGGTTTAAATTTATTTTTGCCGTGGTACTGGAGCTTGAACTCAGGGCTTTACATTCTCGTTTGGCTTTTTCACTCAAGAATGGTGCTCTACCAAATTAACTCACGTCTCTACTTGGGGCCTTTTGCTGGTTAGAAGAAAAGAGTCTCACAGAATTTCCTGGCTGGGTTAGCTTTGAACCATAATCCTCATATTTCAGCTTCTTGAGTAGCTACAGTTACAGTTATGAGCCACCAGTGCCTGCTTTCAATTCTTTTTTTTTTGTCGGTCGTGGGGCTTGAACTCTGGGCCTGGGCGCTGTCCCTCAGCTCTCCAGCTCAAGGCGAGCGCTCTACCACTTGAGCTACAGCGCCACTTCCGGTTTTCTGGTGGTTTATTGGAGATAGGAGTCTCCCGGTCTTCCCTGCCCGGGCTGGCTTTGAACCTCGATCCTCAGATCTCAGCCTCCTGAGTAGCTAGGATGACAGGCGTGAGCCACCAGCGCCCGGCCTGCTTTCAATTCTTAAAAGAGAGATCAAATCATACCTTTCAGGAGACTTTGAGTGGCTTCTATGTCTGTGACTACGGTGATGACCTGGGAAAGAAAAAGTTATTTGATGAGTCAGAGCTAACTGAAATTTTCTCCTTCCCTACCAATCCTCCCTTTGGCTTTGTATTTTTTTGGCCTATGCTGTTGTTCCATCTCTGGTTGGGGTCACCTCACTATTTGGAATTTATTAATGAAACCCCATACACTCAGAACTTTATGACTAATTTCATAAACCCAACACTGTTTTTTCCCAAAGTTAAGCCATATTCCTATAATATCAAATGAAAAAGTGAAACCCATCATATTCTCAGAGCTCTCTCTTTTTTTTTTTTTTTTTGCCAGTCCTGGGGCTTGAACTCTGGGCCTGGGAGAGCTATCCCTGAGCTCCCTTTGCTTAAGGCTAGCACTCTACCACTTGAACCACAGCACTACTTCTAGTTTTCTGGCAGTTAACTGGAGATTAGAGTCCCCTAGACTTTCCTGCCCAGGCTGGCTCAAAACACTCAGATCTCAGCTCCTTAGAAGCTAGGATTAAAGGCATGAGCCACTGGTGCACAGCTCTACAGAACTCACGTCAGAGGTGAACACTAATTTTCAAATTTTGTGTCCATCTCCTTTTTCTGTACTTCATTTCCTGTACTGAAGGAGGCTAACTGTTCCCCCTTATATTTCTTTGTTAAAACAAGCAGCAGCAAAAGGCCTAAATGCTATACCTGGAGATTTGGAACGGGATCTGTGCCTTCGATCTCGGGACCTGCTTCGGTGACGTCTTGGACTCTTGCTCCTATGCCTTTCTCGGCGGGGGGAGGGGCTGTGAAAAAGACTGATCATTCACCAGATCTATTTGGCAGTATATCATAATATTATACCCTCTCCCAGTAATGAATGATGGCCTACCTTCTTCTTTTGGGTGATCGACTCCGCCTACAGAGAAAGGAAAGACAGAGGAGAGCCTAGCTTAGTGCACTGGATGTTGTATGTTGTAAAAATGGTTCCAATTTTTTCTGGGGTGAGGATTTATCCCATTGGTCCTGATTGTTCCTCTTAACTTTTATCCATGTCCTCTAACTGTAACTTTTTAGCACACTTACTCACTTTGGATTGACCATGTGGCCTGCGAAAGTGATACAAACAGATATTGGAAAAACACTTGCATGAAACAGCTAGCTCCTACTTCACTGTGTATTGAAGCCAAGCTTGTATCAGTAACTACACATTTAGGAAGAACAACAAAAATAGTTTTTATGGTTGTTTTCTAAAGACTGGCATTTTTCCTTCCCTGAAATCAAACTCATAAGCTCTAATGGTTAGTTTCCCTGAAGGGGGCCAACTTGAACCTGACCTTCTGGGTGACCGACTCCTACTCCTCCTGTAGCGCAATGTAGGAGATCGTCGGGGCTTGTCCAGGTCTCGGTAACTTCTCCGGCGGTGATCAGGTGATGGTACTCTTTCCAGCTGGAAATAAGACAGATGGGTAAGCTATAAACAGCAACTCAGTAACACACTTTACAGTCTTCTCTCTATCCTGTCCCAAGTGATTTTACAACATAGTGATTTGATTATATAGGGGAATAACCTTGACAAAACAAAACAAAACAAAAAACTACCAAGGTGGGGGGGAGGGAGAGGGAGATGGGAAGGGGAAACAAAGGAGGAGGCAACAATACTTGACAAGAAATGAACTCATTATCTTGTCCAAGTAATTGTAACCCCTCTGTACGGTATTTTCACAATAAAAAAAAACAAAAAACTACCAACAAATAAATGTTACAATAATCTTTTATCATCCTAGTGTTGGTACTGTCATTCTGAGACATTCTGTAAGCACAGTAAGAAATTAGTTATAAGCTGGGTGCTGGTGGCTCATGCCTATAATCCTAGCTACTCAGGAGGCTGAGATCTGAAGACTGAGGTTCAAAGCCAGCCCGGACAGGAAAGTCCTTGAGGCTCTTATTTCCAATTAACCACCAGAGAACAGGAAGTGGCGCTGTAGCTCAAGTGGTAGAGCACTTGCCTTGAGCTGAAGAGCTCAAGAACAGTGCCCAGGCCCAGAGTTCAAGCCCATGACCAAAAAAAAAAAAAAATTGTTAAAATGCATATTTTAAGGTGAATTTCCAATGTTAAAAGAAAAAGCACATCAATAAGGCTAATCACAAAGTGACTGAATATGGTCCCTTGCATTGTTTTGGAAGAGGGTAGATTTAAGATGTTTTGTCTTTTGAGTATTTACCTAAAATCTCAAGAGTAATTGGTGCCAGGTGTTGGTGTAATCCTAATTACTAAGGAGACTGAGATCTGAGGATCACAATTTGAAGCCAGCCTAGGCAGGAAAGTGAGATTCTTTTTTTTTGTTGTCGTGGGGCTTGAACTCTGGGACTGGGCACTATCGTTCTGCTCTTTAGCTCAAGGCGAGTGCTCTACCACTTCAGATACAATGAGACTTCTGGTTTTTCTGAGTGGTTTATTGGAGATAAGAGTCTCATGGACTTTCCTGCCCAGACTGGCTTTGAACCATGATTCTCAGATATCAGCCTCGGAGTAGCTAGGATTACAGGCGTGAGCCACTGGTGCCTGGCTATGAGATTCTTATTTCCAATTAACCACCAGAAAATGAAGTGGTGATGTGGTTCAAAGTGGTAGAGCACTAGCCTTGAGTGGAAAAGCTCAGGGACGATACTTAGCACCTGAGTTCAAGCCTCACAACTGACCAAATTTTTTTTAAAAAAGTGTAATTGGTAATGAGTGTAAGTGTAAATTCTTAAAAAAGATGAACAGAGGGGAAAAAACAATAGGGATGTAAGAATAGAAGGAGCATGATAAATAGATATGAAAAAGAACCATGTTACAATTACATAAATCTAAGTGTCCTAGCTCAGCAGTAGGAAACTGCTTGTCAGGGTGGGTGAAAATATATATGAAAATGAACACATTCCTTTAAAAAATATAACAGTAGCTTAGTACAGTGAATGGGAGAGGCTGTGTTGAGTTAATCCCAGCACCCAAAGAAAAAACAAGAACATTAAGATCATACCTCTCGACTTATGAATTAAGGATTATTGGACTCTAAAGCTCATACTTAAAAAACTTTTTTTGGGGGGTCCGGTCGTGGGGCTGGAACTTTGGGCCTGGGCACTGTCCCTCAGCTCTTCAGCTCAAGGCTAGTGCTCTACCACTTGAGCCACAGCGCCACTTCCGGCTTTTTTCTTTTT
>NW_012267277.1:1112882-1123175 GCF_000151885.1 Dipodomys ordii | reverse complement strand
CAACACCAAGAAACCCAAAACCTTGTGAATTAGTGACTACAGAATTACAATCATGTGCCACATTGTTGTGAGATACATGCTGAGAAAGACACCATTTGCTGATTGCATTTTTGTGTCAACATCAAAATATACACAAATGTAGATGGCATAAGCCAATCACTAGCTCTAACTCATGATCAGTCATGAAAGTAATACAAGATACATGAGGATGCTTCTGATGTGACATAGCACACTTTACATTAAACGAATTTTTTTTGTAAGATGCTAAAGAGTGTAGTTTTAGGCACTGAAAAAGATTACATGTCTTTTTATTTTATTTTATTTTAATTTTTTTCCGGTCATGGGGCTTAAACTCGGCCTGGGTGCTGTCCCTGAGCTCTTCAGCTCAAGGTGAGCACTCTACCACTTGAGCCACAGTGCCACTTCCAGTTTTCTGGTGGTTTACTGGAGATAAAGTCTCACGGACTTGGGGCTGGGAAGGTGGCTCAGTGGTAGAGCACTTGCCTTGCATGCATGAGGCCCTGGGTTCGATTCCTCAGCACCACATAAGCAAAAAAAAAAAGTCTCACGGACTTTTCTACCCAGGCTGGCTTTGACCCATGATTCTCATATCTCAGCCTCCTGAGTAGCTCGGATTATAGGTGTCAGCCACCAGTGTCCGGCTTGCATGTCCTTTCATATGACTGGCAGTACAATGAGTTTATGCCAGCACATGTCTAAACTGTTAATATGTTGTGCTATGATGTCATGCCTACAACCTCACTATGTAAGGAGTACTTTTCAGCTTCAAAATCTTACGGGACCATGTAGACTTGTTGGTCAGAATGTTATATAGTACACTGTGTTGGAAATCACACTCAAGTTGTTGATAGCATATAATAAGGTGAGGTGATGTAGCTTTTCTAACCCTTAAGAGTTTTAGGCCACATGATGCTATAGATAGGTTTGGGAATGTGAATAAGTAGGTAAAAATATTTAAAGGAGAGTATATTATTTTTTTCTTCCTCAGATACAGATTATTTATATAGGACACTACCTGTACTCTTGCCATACTTTCCACCATGGAGAATATTTGAAATATTCCATGAAATTCAGGAAGTTGAGAATGTTTACAACACTAAAATAAGATCAGTTTTGTGTGTGTGTGTGTTAGTTTGTCCTATATCCTTCAGAATTTTAATAGAATCAGATGATTTCTTTTTTAATGAGATACCTGATCTTGTGTGGTTCTATATTAAAATATGGTGTGAACATTCAAGGTTTTCTTTAAGATTGGCAGCCCAATATTTCATCTCCTGTCAGGTATTGGAAACTAGGTTATAAGGTACACAAAGGTGTTTACTTTTCTCTCTACTTACCTTTTGTTCAAACTAGGGTTTGAATTTAGGGCTTTGCACTTGCTGGGCTGGCATTTTACCACCACAACTAGGCCTCCAGACCTGCTTTTTGGTGGTTATTTTGAAGATGGAGTCCAGTTAACCTTTCTGAACTGGCATCAAACCACAGTCCTCCAGATCTCAGCCTCCTGGATAGCTAGGATTACAGGTGTTAGCCACTGGTGCTCAACCCTCCTTTTTTTTTTTTGCACTGTTGAGCTTTTCTGCTCAACTGCACCCTATCACTTTGAGCCATAGCTCTACTATCTGTTTTCTAGTAGTTAATTGAAGTTAAGAGTCTCATGGACTTTCCTACCCAAGATGGCCTTGGACTGCAATCTTCATATTTTATCCTCCTGAGGTGCCCTGTGCCCAGCTCAATCCTACTTCTGTTAATAAACACTCAAAACCTTCAACAGGGAGAATGCTCCAACTCAGCCTCCCTTTCTAAAAGCAGTATACCACTAGGCAAGATCCATATGGGTTACCTGGCAACCAGAAATCTGGGTTTTACTTATATTACAGTATTATATATACTTGTTTTTAGCTCTTACCTGCCAGTGACCAATAACTTAAAAAAACTGTTACAGGCTGAAAAACAGAATAACCTTACTTTATATTTTATACTAGTGACTTGGCTTAAGTTTGAAAAGTTGATTATGAATTAAAATTCATTAGCAACTGAAAAGTACAGCAAGATTACCAGTCTTTTTTTTTTTTTTTTTGGGTCCGGTTGTGGGGCCTGAACTCTGGGCCTGGGCGCTGTCCTTCAGCTCTTCAGCTCAAGGCTAGTGCTCTACCACTTGAGCCACAGCACCACTTCCGGCTTTTTTCTTTTTGCTTATGTGGTGCTGAGGAATCGAACCCAGGGCCTCATGCATGCAAGGCAAGCACTCTACCACTGAGCCACCTTCCCAGCCCCCTTCAAAAACTTTTACAAGTATTTTTGTTGTTCAAGTTGAAAAACAAACCTGGAAGCAGAAACAAAAGATAAACCATTCCCAACCTCCTCCACCTTTACACTCTCAGGTGCCTCACCTTCTCATCTTCTTCTTCTTCCTCTTCACTGGACTCCACATCATCCATGTCTTCTTCTAGAGCACTAACTCGAGGTTCCAGTTGCTCAGCTTCCTCTAGCACATAGCGTTTCTAAAGAGAACATAATGAATTTAGGGTTCCTTTCTATCTCCTTTACATCCTGAAGCCCCAATACTAGACTTCTGGGACTGACAGAAAAGCCAAGTTCAAGATAAGAGTCCAATTTGAGCTAAGCACTGGTGGCTCACATCTGCAATCCTAGCTACTCAGAAGGCTGAGATCTAAGAACTATGGTTTGGCCAGGCACCGGTGGCTCACGCCTGTAATCCTAGCTACTCAGGAGGCTGAGATCTGAGGATTGCGGTTCAAAGCCAGCCCTAGCAGGAAAGTCCGTGAAACTCTTTAACTCAATAAACCACCAGAAAACCAGAAGTGGTGCTATAGCTCAAGTGGTAGAGCACTCGCCTTGAGCTGAAGAGCTGAGGGGCAGCGCAAAGGACCAGAGTTCCTCACAGCGGGCAAAAAAAAAGAATTGTGGTTTGAAGGCAGTCTAGGCATACACCAAAAATGTCTTAGTCTGCCCAAGCTGTCTTCAAATTGCTATTCTCAGATCTCAGCCTCCTGAGTAGCTAGGATTATAGGCATGAGCCACCAGCACCCAATTCTACCATAATTACTCTGTAGTTATCTGTTACTATATCAATACTTAATTTTTATTTCTGAGTAATATACCATTGTCAGTATATGTCACAGTATTTTCATCTATTCACACTTACAGATGAACATATGGTTTCCGGGCAATAAAAAGTAAACTGTTAGGGCTGAGAATGTGGCTTAGTGGTAAAGTGCTTGTCTAGCATGCATGAAGCCCTGGGTTCAATTGCTCAGTACCACATAAACAGAAAAAGTGAAGTGGCACCGTGGCTCAAGCGGTAGAGCTCTAGCCTTGAGCATGCATAGGTTCAGGGACAGTGCCCAGGCCCAGAGCTCAAGCCCCACAACCAACAAAAAACAAATAACTTTTAGAATGTCATGTTGATGCTCAAAATGTTTTAGATTTTGGAATATTTCAAATTAAGGAAGTTTAACCAGTGAATTCTATGTAAATCAAATACAATCTTGTGATTATTTTCCCATTTTTTTATTGTCAAGAGAAAAGTTTATCAATCACAAGGAACTTGTTAGAAATGCTTTAGTCTTTGCATTCATATTTAAGTCTATGATTCCCTTTAAGTACTTTTTACTTGAAATAGTGTGAACAAAGGGCAGAGGTTCACTTGTATGCATATGGACACTAAATTGTTCCTGCACCAGTGCAGGAGAGACTGTCACTTCTCAATAGTATTGCCCTCACATATCTTTAGAAAACCAATGTCTGTGTATGCAAACGTTTATTTTAGGCTCCTTAATTTTATTCCACTGATGCTTTTTTTGCTTTTTGTGCCAGTCCTAGGGCTTGACCTGAGCTTTTCTGCTCCAGGCTAGCACAGTACCACTTCACACAGCTCTAGTTTTGGCTTTTGGGTGGTTAACAGGAGAAAAGAACCACTTTACTGCTCAGGCTGGCTTGGAACTGTGATCCTCAGATCTTCGCTTCCTGAGTAGGTAGGATTAAAGGCATAAGCCACCCGTGCCCAGCAAGATAGTTGATTTTTGCATACTGATCTCAGATCTGTATAAACAGATAAATTGCTACCCAAACTGTGATGTTTACACACAATGAAGAACTGTCCAGCAATAAAATGTAGTCATAAATAAGCCAAGTAAAAAAAGACCAAAAAAAATGCTTAATTTCAGAATGCAACCTAATCTTATCTGTTTTATAGCCTTACCTTTTTTTTTTTTTTGGGGGGGGGGTCCGGTTGTGGGGCCTGAACTCTGGGCCTGGGCGCTGTCCCTCAGCTCTTCAGCTCAAGGCTAGTGCTCTACCACTTGAGCCACAGCGCCACTTCCGGCTTTTTTCTTTTTGTTTATGTGGTGTTGAGAAATCAAACCCAGGGCCTCAGGCATGCAAGGCAAGCACTTTACCACTGAGCCACCTTCCCAGCCCCTAGCCTAGGCATAACAATTTGGAAAAAAATCTCATAAAGTTTAGAAACCTCTACTCTAGCTATGGTAGCCTTGCTATAACATATCAGAAAAGAAAAATTTCCTATTTTAACTATTCACCCTTAAAACTCTATCCTCAAGTATTTTATCTGCTTTCCTCTCTTCCTCTATCACTTTTATTTTTTATTTATTTTTTTTTTGGGGGGGAGTAGTTGAATATGACCAGTGCCTCATACTCATGAGGCAGGCACTATACCATTTGAACCACACAGCCAGACCCGTTTTATGTTGGTTATTTCAAGACAGCATCTCACTTTATGCTCAAACCAGCCTAGAGTGTAATCCTCCTATTTGTGCTTCCCTTCGTCACTAGGGAGCAGGCACATATTCAACATTCCAGCCATTGATTGAGATGGGAGTTTTACAAACTTTATGCTTTATGCCCTGCCCAGTCTTGAACCATAATCTACTGACCTCTACGTTTCAAGTAGTTAGTATTGCAGGTTTGAGGCACTGGGCTGGACTTCTCTATCATTTTCATAGGTAAAAAGAGTACTTATTAAGACAATTTGTAAGAGTCAGGGCTTTAATGGGTATATATATCTGGGTTTGTCTCTCTTATTTCCATCATGGAGGGAAAGGGTGACCCCCAACAATAAACCTTGTATCTTACCTGGAGCCGGGGAAGAATAATATCACAGACTCTCTCACTGTGCAGTAATTCATCAATGAACTCATCTACATGCATCAGTTCAAATTCTGAAAGAAAAAATCAGTAACTCAAGCAACCTGAAAATAACATATTAGGTAACAAAAAAGAAAAACAATTGGAAGACTTTATATGAGGCCATCTACAGTCTGGGCTTAGAAGCAAAGACTTAAGGGATGAATGAAGCTGTCATAAGGTACAACAGTCCAGATTATGTATGGGTAATCTTGTAACTCAAGGTAATTTTAACAGATCCTATAACTGTCACATAACTTATCACATGAACTCACAATGTTTCTGAATATAGAACACTTATCTTTTTTGACACATTGTCAGCTTTAAAAAACTTCCATGGTATTTATCATCTTAGTTTAGTGGGTTTTCAACTTCAACCAATTTTGTACCCTTCTTACAGAAAGTGCTACCTGTACCCGATGGAGAGTGGCCAGGGATGCTGCTAAATATTCTACAATGACAAGACAACCCACATAGCAAAAAGCTATCAGGACCACAATATCAACATATTGAGAAATCCTATTTTATTTTTATATGACAATCCTAAGTAACTCCAAATGACAATGTTCGTATCTATCTTGTTCATCATGGTATTTCCATTATACAAGTCCTAGCATACCAATGGCACTTAATATGTATTTATTCAATAAATTAAGATTCCAAATTTCAAAAAACTCTGAAATCTGAAACATTATAGTCCCAAGGAATACTCAACCTATATCAAATTTTTAATCTTCTATTAAAGGTACATGTAGAGGGGAAAGGCAACTATCACTTTCTTGTTACAACATGGAGAAAAAGTTTTGATTACATAACCCCAAATTCATCTTAGCATAAAAGTATCTCTTTATGAATTAAAAAAAGTATCATTAGATTTTAAGTGACATTCTTACAGTTACACTCTGCAGTACAGAATACAGTTCTAGACAAGAGGCCAGTAGAAAAAAAATGTGACAAGCTAGGTGCTGGTGGCTCAAACCTTTAATCCTGGCTACACAGGAGGCTGAGATCTGAGGACTGCAGCTTGAAGCCAGCTGGGCAGGAAAGTCTATGATACTCTTATCTCCAATAAACTATTCAGAAAAAGCTGGAAGTGGCACTGTGGTTCAAGTGGTAGATCGCTAGCCCTGAGCAAAATAATCTTTTTTTTTTTTTGGTCCGGTCGTGGGGCCTGAACTCTGGGCCTGGGCGCTGTCCCTCAGCTCTTCAGTTCAAGGCTAGCGCTCTACTACTTGAGCCACAGCGCCACTTCCGGCTTTTTTCTTTTTGCTTATGTGGTGCTGAGGAATCAAACCCAGGGCCTCATGCATGCAAGGCAAGCGCTCTACCACTGAGCCACCTTCCCAGCCCCTCTGCAATGGTTTTTTAAATGTAATAGAGGGCACTTTATTTAAAAATTGCATAGAACTGGGCCGGGAATGTGGCTTAGTGGTAGAGTGCTTGCCTAGCATGCATGAAACCCTGGCTTTAATTCCTCAGTACCACCTCAACAGAAAAAGCTGGAAGTGACGCTGTGGCTAGAGTGCCAGCCTTGAGCAAAAAAAGAAGCTTAGGGACAGTGCCAGGGCCCTGAGTTCAAGCCCCAGGACTGGCAAAAATAAATAAATTAATTAATTAATTTAAAAAATACATAAAACCATCAACCTTTACAAGTGAATAAAAATGCGGAATGGATTTACTATTTTTGCATTTTCTCACTTATCATTAATAAGCCTGGAAATAGTGCACACAATACATGCTTAATAAATAATACTGTGAGTAAGGAAATTAATGCCCAGTGGACTTCTTAATGGCTATAAACCTCACTTATTGTAATAAACTATCAGAAATAAACTCAGAAGTAATATCCAACTTCACACAGTATGTTGGAAAGTGAAGTTAGTAAGAGGATAGCTAGCTGTTCAGGATTTGAGTTAAGTTTGTGCCATCCTTTGTAAAAACCGGACAAGTTTATCACCTTAAAGTGATAACATTTGCCCCTTATTTAACAAATATTTCAATAATGAACACTTCCTGTATACTTCTGGTGGTTGGATATTGCTTTAGGATTATTGTAAAATTGAATGAGATAAATGTCAAGAATTTTGACTCAGAGGCTGGGAAGGTGGCTCAGTGGTAGAGTGCTTGCCTTGCATGCCTGAGGCCCTGGGTTCAATTCCTCAGCACCACATAAGCAAAAAGAAAAAAGCCGGAAGTGGCACTGTGGCTCAAGTGGTAGAGCGCTAGCCTTGAGCTGAATAGCTGAGGGACAGCGCCCAGGCCCAGAGTTCAGGCCTCACGACCGGATCTTAAAAAAAAAAAAAAGAGTTTCACAGATTTTCCTGCCAGGGCTGGCTTTGAACCGCGATCCTTAAATCTCAGCCTCCTGAGTAGCTAGGATTACAGGGGTGAGACACCAGTGTCCAGCCACTAAGGAACTTCTTAAGGTCACAGGTCATGAGTAATAAAATTCTGGACATGAATATAAATTTAACATGTTAACTACCACCTTATACTGTTTTCTCCACCGCTCAGTATCCATTGTCTACCAACATATTAGGCACTCCTTCTGCTTAACTGTATATACAATAAGCCTGCCTCATTTGTGGAGTAACTATACAAGTCTTTCTGGTGGTTAATTGGAAATAAGACTTTCCTGCCTGGGCTGGCTTTGAACTGTGATCCTCAGATCTCAGCCTCCTGAGTAGCTAGGATTATAGGCGTAAGCCACTAGCACCCAGCTGAATGCACCCCTCTGAAAGCCCAATTCTGAACCACAGAAACTTAAACTTTATAACAATTAACATTTCACTCACTTGAAATCTTCATTTTTAATAAATTCAACAATGATATCCTTCTCAGGTTGAATCTGAAGCATCTTCAAGGTTAAACACAGAAAGGGAGTTGGTTTTATGTTTCCACCATAGACACCACCAACAAACCTCAACTCCATGGCTTTATCCACAACAAGTTCAGCTAAAGAAATAAAAACAGTATGTCATGTCAGACATAATTTTCTTGGTTGGAAGTGGGGAAATCTGAAGGTATGGACATCCTAAGTAGTCAATAGGAGTTCAATATTAGAAGAAGTGCACGTCCATGCAATAATGATAATAGCTAATATAGACTGAAAGATTACTACATGCCAGACCTTCTGGTAAGTATTTAATATTACTTATTCCTTACAACAAATCGCTGCAAATTCCATGTAAGAAAAAAAAAAGACTACGGAAAGTTAAGTGATTTACTTGCGCAAGGTCCACAGCCTGAGTATCATACGACATACATTTAATACCAGAATCTGAACGCAAGATGGGAAGACTTCCTAGAAGGCTTCTCTCAAGCACCGGAACGTGGGAATATTGGAACTGCCAGATTATGGACAGTATGAATTTGGTTATGAGCCAGCTAATTTTCTGTTGCTCGAGTTGGTTGTCTCTTACAGGATTTCTTAACACTGGAACCCAGCAGGCAACCAATATATATGAAACGACTCAAAGAACCTAAATGAGACGTTCTATCAGACTCATGAATCCCCAATGCTCCACACCAGTCTCGGCACACAGTAGGCGCTCAGTTTTTCTGAATGACTGACATGCTCCGTTCCAGTAAGAAGGAGCCCTAGGTGTTGGTCCTGTGCGTACCGAGTGCGGGTAGAAAAGGGCCCCGCGGCAGCCGAGGTGGGGCCCGCGCCGTCTTCCTCACCTGTAAGCCCAAAGCACTCTTCTTTCCAATACTTGGACTCGTAGATTCGCGTCCGAATGATCTTCTCTACCAGATATTGAGGGTTGGTACCATGGATGCTATGTGCATCCTTCACCGTACGGTTCGCCATTTTAGAACGCTTTCAGACCTACTTCCGTCGACTCCTTTACTGCGTCACACACAAGTTACAGGAAAAAAAAAATGTATATGTATATCTAGCTCCTGAGGGAGAAAGGGAAAAAAATCTACCCTGCTTAGGCGGCCATCTTGGAACCGGAAGCTACTGCTTGGAACTTCCGTGAGTTGCGCGCCGAGCGAATCAATGCTGGTCGAGGCACGTTGCCGGAAGTAAGTGACGCGCCCTTGGGTAGGCGGGGCGAGCTTGGTGATGACGCCCCACGGAGGCAGCCTGGGGGCGGGGTTACGCCGTTTGGCGCGAAATTTTCTTTCCTGTCTTTCCTGGCGGTTCGGAGCCTGGGAACGGCTGTGGCTGTGGCGTGCTGAAAGGACGACTGCTAGGGCAAGTTAGAGTTGCTGCAGCCCCTGGAGCTCCCGAGGCGGTGGCGGTGGGAAGCGGAGGCTTGCAGCCAGCCTAAGGAAACTTTGGCGCCCGGTGAGTGCGGCGGCCCGCGGGGCTGGGCTGGGGCGTGAGCCTCTGGAGCTGAGGACGCTCCCCGCCAATTCCGTCACTGATTCACTCAGCACTCCCGCACCGAGCGCCGCGGGGTGCAGGCCGTGTTCTTAGGCCGTTAGGAGAGGTCCTTGCTCCCACCTCCGGGTGCCTTGAAGACGGCCGGGTCTGCCCGGGACTGGGAGTGCGCTCCCGGGAAGGAAGGCTTTATCTGCTTTCGACGCCCTTCCTCCCCCACCCTCTCGGCGTTGGTCTTTAAGCCTTTCCTCCCGTCTGCCCTACCTTTGAAAAAAGCGCTGGGAATCCTATCCTCCTTAGCTTTAATGCTTTCGCCCTTGCGGGGGCAGATGTTATCAATTCATTTTAATAAGATTGTAATTCATTTTGGTAACCGTTGAGCCCCGAGAAGAGTCTGGTCGAGGTGACTAAGCCTCCCAGGGCTTCTGGGCTGCCCTCTCTCTACCTTTTCACTTCCTCTGGTCCAACCCAAAACACAAAGGCAAAAAAACCCCCACTGAACCTAAAGGAATAAGATTCGACACTCATGTCCTGACCTACTATTTGTTAAACCGCAGCGGTTAGCTTTAATTTTAGTAGTCTGCAAAACATGAATAAAAAGATACGCTTTTTTCTGTTAGGTGGTTTGTGAATGGAATTTCTAACATGAGGGCATGATTTATCAAACTTCTCTGCAACAATGTTTTTTGGGTTTATTTGGGTCCGGTTGTGGGGCCTGAACTCTGGGCCTGGGCGCTGTCCCTCAGCTCTTCAGCTCAAGGCTAGCACTCTAC
>NW_012267277.1:1085984-1110652 GCF_000151885.1 Dipodomys ordii | reverse complement strand
CCCTTAGCTCTTCAGCTCAAGGCGAGCGCTCTACCACTTGAGCTACAGCACCACTTCCGGTTTTCTGGTGGTTTATTGGAGATAGAAGTCTCATGGTCTTTCCTGCCTGGGCTGGCTTTGTACCGAGATCCTCAGATCTCAGCCTCCTGAGTAGCTGGATTACAGGCGTGAGCCACCAGCGCCCGGCTCAGCCCCTGGTTCTTGTCTTTTTATTGCAGATTTGTATTTCTGATAGAATTGCTATATCATAGCACATATTAATTTGTTTTTAAAAATGTATTCAGGTGGCTCATGCTTGTAATACTAGGTACTCAAGAGGCTGAGATCTGAAGCTTTCAGTTCAAAGCCAGCCTGAGCAGGAAAGTGTGAGAGACTTAAAAAAATTTTTTTTTCATGTTTTTTATTTTGCCACTTTTGGCCTTTTCTGTTTATTTGGTACCGAGGAATCGAACCCAGGGCTTCATGCATGCTAGGCAAGCACTCTAACACTAAGCTACCTTCCCAGCCAAGTCTGAGAGACTCTTATCTCCAATTAACCACCAAAAAAGCTATAAGTAGAGCTGTGACTCAAGTGGTAGAGGCGTGGCCTTGAGTACAAATGCTCAGGGATAGCACCTATATTTTAAGTTCAAGCCCAAGAACTGGCGCGCGCGCACACACACACACACACAAAGCTGAGCTCACTGAAGGAAGGAACTGACTATATATTAATCTCTATCAGAGTCATTGTTATAGAAACTGAATTAAGCCTTTTTCACAGGAACCATGACGCCATACTCCACAAGGCAGAAGACCAGACAAATATACTCATGGGTTGGCAGGCCATTGTTGGATCGACAGCTTCACTACCAAACCTACAAGTGAGTGACAGGGCCCTTTGGTTGGGCTGGGAAAACAGCTTCTCTAGCTAAACTGTTAGGAAAAGGTATCTAGACAGTTTAAGTTAATGCAGATTGAGGACTGAAGGACAGTAGACATGCACTGATTATAAGAACACGGTAGCATAAATAGTCATGGGGCTAAGTTGAAGTCGGATATTAAAACCTCATAGTACGATTATGTCATCTACTTAAGATGAATTCTGTATAACTTCATGGAGACGATAAGAGATGTTGTTACTATTACCTCAGCTCAACATTTTTAGTGTTATTGGGCAGCTTTCATAGTTCATGTTAAGGTCTGTAGATTAATCACTCATGCTAAAATAATTTATTTAGTCTATGTTGTCTACTCTTGGTTTCTTAATAGGAGAGTTGGTTAGTGTGAAGAAACTAGGGAACTTTCTGATTTAAGAACACATTGCTCTGTACTCGGGGAGGATTTAAAGAACTTTTCCCACCCCAAGAATTTCCTAACATATTTCTGGTTTACTTTCTAGAGAAATAAGTATGAAAACAAGAAGCTGTCCCACTGAGATTCGCATCCAGGTTGGACAGTTTGTGTTGATTGAAGGAGATGATGATGAAAAACCTTATGTTGCTAAGTTGATCGAGTTGTTTGAAGACGGTGAGTTTGGGGCTGGAATGAAAGCCATTTCTTACTAGAAATAATTGGGATGTGGCAGGGAGAAAAGGCTGCTGTATGTTCACAGGTGCATGCAGGACATCCAATTATCACTAGCTGTTACCTCCTTCATCCAGAAACTTCTTTACTTACTGGAGCAATAGTGGGTAAAATAATTTAGGTTTTCTACTATTTTTAGTAGTGGGTAAGAATAGCTATTAAGGCAGGACTTGGGAGATGAAGCGAAAGAATGAGTTTAAGAAGAAGAGAAAAAAAATTAGTGATTTTCAGTATGAAAGGTGTTCTTTAATTTACATGAAGAAGTAAAATTGCAAAAACTTCTTTACAAGGGAGGAGAGAAATTGGATTAGGAAGATATATCATTTGGTGTTCAGTTAGGAAAACAAGTGTCTTGGTTTTACTCAGAGGAAGGAAACTTGTATATATAGTCTTGGAAAGACAGCCATTAATACAGTGCCTAGCATTTAGGAGGCTGAGGCAATATGTAACTTAGTCTATATGGTGAAAAGGAAGAAAAGGCAGTGTTTCCTAGATCAGTAAGTACAGGAAACCATGACTGCTCCAAGAACAGAGAAAATTAAAGGGAAGATGTCTCAACTCAGTGCTTACAAGCTCCCATTCAGCTTCTTCCAGGGTGCTGAACTGTAGAGGGCCCAGTAGCCCTCTGCAAATGAAGAGAGTACACAGGAAGGTGGGATTGGGGTAGAGCTCTGAAGGGGAGTGTAAGAACAAAGAGGAATTTAAAGCTAAACCAAGCTACCTCTCCCTAAGGACCTAGGAGAGGAATGGCCAGAGTTATATAGATGATCCTGTGGCACTTTCTGTGCCTAACATAAAGACTAGGTGAGCTGAATTGATAAAGAATGTTATACAATTAGAAGGGATATTTGACCAGGATGGAGAGAAACCTCATCAAACTAATATCCACTAGGTGGAGCACTACAGCAGATATGTGGACCTAGTGTACAGATTTCAGATTCCTTGTGGTTCTGTACTGGGTGGCTCTCTTGAGAGAAGAGGAAGATGGTGATGATGGTACTATGGAGTGTTTATCTTTTCATTTGGAGTTATTAATGATATGAATAATATTTAAATGATTATATGAATGATAGTAAAGCTGAAGATTACAAGTGTAGGTTTGCCTGAATCATATCAGTAGTTGCTGCTAGAATTCTTGCCAGGATGTCTTTTTTTTTTTCCTGCTGTCTTTGTAATCATTAACTTGTAAATTTTGTCCATTGATGATTTGTGATTGGACAGCATCTCACACACATTTTTCATAATTCCTTTGTCCCTTGATAAAGCCATTAAGAAGTGAAGCAACAGGAGAAGAGGGTGGTTGGAGGGTAGAGTCAGATTGTTGCTGCTTGGTCCTTTGACATTTGAAAAATTATCAGAAGTTCTTGGGGAAAAAAAGCCATAGCCCCAGTACCTACCTTATAGGGTTATGAAAATTAAAGGTAATACTTATTGAGGACTTGGTGCAGTGTCTGGTACACCAGGAGTGCTTAACAAAATGTCCTCATCTTCGAGCCTTCACATTTAATCTTCCCTTTCCTATCTAATTCTCCTAGATTCTAAACTTCATTTCAAGAAACGTGCTCGAGTACAGTGGTTTGTCCGATTCTCTGAAGTCCCTCTCTCAAAACAGCATTTGTTGGGCCGAAAGCCTCATAAACAGGAGATATTCTGGTATGACTACCCTGCTTGTAATAACAACATTAGTGCTGAGACCATCATTGGCCCTGTTGAGGTAGGTAGTGCCTTAATCTTGGGTTCTATCTTGAAGCTTACTTCTGTTTGTGTACTAAACTTCATGACCTCAGAAAAATTACTCGTTTTAATTTGCCAATGGAAGGGAATGATTTTTTTTCCTGCCATCTCTGCTTGCCTTTCTACTTTATCTCAACACCTATTTAATGAGAGCATATATGTTAGGAGCCTCCTGGAGGTAGTGACATTTGGGTTATGACCTTAGGGATGAACTGAAATTAGCAAATGTGTTAACCAGGGGGAAGTTATATTTAGAGTGGTATTGTGAGGCTGCATATGTCATGTGAAATAAAGACTTGACCTTGAGTAACTGAGTACAAAGAGTGCTAGTTGTTACAGACAAATCTGTATTAGAGGATTTTAAAATAAATCAGGATGTAATGAGTTACTATTTGTTTGAAAACTAAATACCGCTTATTCTTGGAGCAACTTTAGGCTTCCAAAGTGGGATTTGATTGAAATGAAAAATGTGGCATTAGGGTGATTAAGGTGCCTGGTTTAAGAGTTGAGCAGAAAGACTTAGATGTGATATGACTATGGTAATTTTTCTCTGGGTTAAACGAGTGACTGAGGGAAAAGCAGATGTAGAAGTTGAAGCCACAGGATGGATAGATTTGGCAGGGCAAAGAGAGCAAACCTTTAGCCAGAGCACAACGGTGGAAATGAACAGAACTATAAAAACCAAGCTTGGCCAATGAGAGCAATGAGGTGGGCTGAATTTATACGACATTGAAAAATCAGTTTCAATCATCTTGGTGTAAAAGGGATCTATCATTAACTATTGAGCATGTTTAAAGAAGTTTTTGTGTGAGATTTTAGTCTAATTATGTAGAATAAATAGAAATGAAAACAGTGTAGTGTATAGGAAAATCTAGAAATAATCTAAGAATGAGATGATGTGTATGTAAATAAGGATGATAGTAGGAATTAAGAAACAAAGGTAGAAAACATTTAAAAGAGTGAAATAAAAGGAATAATTTTCTTTACATTTCATTAACATCTTAAGCTATTAATAAGTGATAATCTTGGCTTAATTTGTCTTCATCTCCCTTTTCATTTATACTTCCTAAATTCAAGATAGTGGCATTAGCGGCAGATGAAATGTTCCCTGTGGATCTCAAACACGAGAAGACACTGTTTGTAAAACTGTCTTGGAATGAAAAGAATTTTAAACCACTGTCTTTAGAACTACTTGCAGAGTTAAAGAAACTACAAAGAGTTAACTCTATATGCCAGAAACCCCTGGAAGCTAAGACTATGACACAAGAAAGTCCTTCTTTGACCACTGCAGAACATGTGGTCAAAAGGATTGAATCAAGTCATTCTTCCTCCAAATCTCGCCAAACTCCCACTCATCCTGTCACCCCCAATGCAAGGAAAAGGCTGGAGCTTAACGGTAAGTATGGAATAAATTACAGTGAGCAATACTGGATTGAAGGATACAGTTAAATATTTGTTTGGCAAGCTGGGCATCAGTAGCTCAGGCCTGTAATCCTAGCTACTCATTAGGCTGAGATCTGAGGATCAGGGTTTGAAACCAGACCAGAGAGGAAAATCTGTGAGACGCTTTTTCTTTTTCTTTTTTTCTTTTTGCCAGTCCTGGGGCTTGAACTCAAGGCCTGGGTACTGTCCCTGATCTCCTTTTTTGCTTAAGGTTAGTGATCTACCACTCGATCCACAGTGCCACTTCCAACTTTTTCTGGGCTGGCTTTGAACCACAATCCTCAGATCTCAGCCTCCTGAGTAGCTAGGATTATAGGCTTGAGCCACCAGTGCCCAGCTGTGAGATTTGTATCTCCAATAACTACTCAGAAAAAGCCAGAAGTGGCATTGTGCTATCCTTGGGTAAAAAAGAATCTCAAGGATAGCACCCAGGCCTTGAGTTCAAGTACCAGGACCAACAATAACAACAAAGAGAGAGAGAGAGAGAGAGAAATATTCATGTGACAGTATTGAGTTAGTATAGCAGTGGGCTAGGTATTGGTTGGATAGGCAGTGAAATATATAGAGAATTAGTTTTGTCATTTTAAAGTAGCATTAAAACCATTTGTTAGATTGGAGATATAGCTCCAGTGGTGGAACTCCAACAGTTAGAAAGCCAAGCTCAGGACCAACACGAAGAACATTAACATGAATTTGCAAACATTACCATCATCTTCAAATTTGTGCTCATTAAACCATAATACCTGATCCCTCTTCTTCTCCCCATCCTTTGGAAATCACCATTCTCTTTGTTGTAATGAATTTGACTAATCCCTAGTGACTGATTCATTTTACTTACTGTAATGTATTTGAGGTTCTTCTGAGTTAATACCTTGTATTATAATTTTTTTGGGGGGGTCCAGTCGTGGGGCCTAAACTCTGGGCCTGGGCACTGTCCCTCAGGTCTTCAGGTCAAGGCTAGCGCTCTACCACTTGAGCCACAGCACCACTTCTGGCTTTTTTTCTTTTTGCTTATGTGGTGCTGAGGAATCGAACCCAGGGCCTCATGCATGCAAGGCAAGCGCTCTACCACTGAGCCACTTCCCCAGCCCTATAATTTATTTTTAATGGTACTAGAGTTTGAACTGATGCTCTACCAATTGAGCCCCTCAGCCAGTTTCTTTTTTGTTGGGTATTTTCAAGGTATGGTTCTCACTTTATATTACCTGGGATTGCCTGGACTTTGACCCTGCTATTTGTATTTCCCTTTGTTGCTGGGATGACAGGCACACACCTCTGTTTTTCATTTTTAAAGAACTGCAATATTGTTTTACATAGTGGCTGAATCATTTTACATTCTCGTTAGCAGTGTACAAGGGTTCCAGTTCCTCTTATGTCCTCGTCAATGTAAATTTTAATTTTTTGAAGTAGTATCTACCCTTATAATATTAATTGGTAGCTCTTTGTGGTGGGCTCTTCTCTGTGGGGGGGGGCGGGAGGACTGGGGTTTGAACTCAGGGCCTCTTTCTCTCATTTGGCTCTTCCACTTGAGGCTGATACTACCACTTGAGCCATGACTCCACTTTTAGATTTTTGTTAATTGGAGATTAGGACTTTCTTGCCTAGGCTGGCATCAATCCACAGTCCTCAGATCTCAACCGCCTGAGAGCAGTTAGGATTATAGGGAGCCACCAGCACCTGGCTTTTTCTTTTTTAAAGATTAAAGTTAGCAACTCTCCCATCCATTTTTTCCCATATCCTCTAGTCTCTGTTAACTATCATTCTGTTGGGTTGGTTTTGGTTTTGGTTGTGGGACTTGAACTCTGGGCCTGGGCGCTGTCCCTTAGCTCTTTGGCTCAAGGTGAGTGCTCTACCACTTGAGCCACAGCACCACTTCTGGTTTTCTGGTGGTTTATTGGAGCTAAAGTGTGGGCTGGCTTTGAGTTGAGATCCTCAGATCTCAGTCCCCTGAGTAGCTAGGATTACAGGCGTGAGCCACCAGCACCTAGCTGGTAACTTTCATTCTATGCTCTACCTCTATTTTTTAAAAATTCTACATATATAGCTAAGAGCAGGGGCTGGGAAGGTGACTTAGTGGTAGAATGCTTGCCTCGCATACATGAGGCCCTGGGTTTGATTTCTCAGCACCACATAAACAGAAAAAGCCGAAAGTGGGCGCTGTGGCTCAAGTGGTAGAGCATTAGTCTTGAGCTGAAGAGCTCAGAAGAGCCCAGAGTTCAGGCCCCATGACGGACCAAAAAAAAACCCCTGATTTTATGTTGTGATTTATTTGATTTATGATGTGGTTTTGATTTGCATTTTTCTAATAGTGATGTGAAGTTCTAAATCAGCTCTTTCTTCAAGAGCCCTACTATAGGAATAACATTGCTTTTTGATCCCAGAGAAGAACCATGAAATAGATACATTTAAAAATTCTCAGTCATACTAACAATTCTAATCCTAACTATAGGGTGCTTCCATAGTCCATAATTATATCAGTTCTTCAAGAGGAATGCTTCTTCTCAGGAGTAATATTGATAGACATAGAATTGTTCCACAATTACCAGAAGTCAACTCACTAGGTTTATATGTGATTATCCCTGTAGGATATATTCCACAGACTGAGGAAAGTTACTTAGAGTAGTTGTCTTTCTCTTGAAAATAAATTATTATCAATAGTGTACAGTTTGTATTTGTATTCAATTTTGTTTTAAAACAGTTTTACTAAATAAAAAATATTGTTGGATGCCAGTGGCTCATGCCTGTAATCCTAGCTACTCAGGAGGCTGAGATCTGAGGATCACATTTGGAAGCCAGCACAGGCAGAAAAATCTGTATGACTCTTTTCTCCAATTAACCATCAGAAAACCAGAAGTGGAGCTGTGGTTAAAAGTGGTAGAGTCCTAGCCTTGAGTGAAAAAGCTCAGGGATAGCACCCAGGCCCTAAGTTCAAGCCCCATAACTCACAAAAAAAAAATTAAACAGGTATACTCACTGAAACTACTCCCTCAAGGCTTATGTGGTGCTGAGGAATCGAACCTAGGTCCTCATGCATGCAAGGCAAGCATTCTACCACTGAGCCACCTTCACAGCCCAGTGTTTCATGTTTTAAGACCATAAAATCCAATCTAGATGACATTAAAGTCATTGAGCTATAACTTATATACTGTAGCATTTCCCTTTTTAGTGTTCCAAATTCTTGGAACTAGAAGTGTTTTGGATTTTGAAATATTTGCATATTCATGATCAGATTTTCCAAAGATAGGACCAAGTCTAAACACCAAATTCACTTAGACACTTAGCCTGAGCCAGGCACCGGCACCAGGCATCCTGAGCCAGGCTCATGCCTATAGTACTTGCTACTCAGAAGGCTGAGATCTGAGGATCATGGTTCAAAGCCAGCCCAGGCAGGAAAGTCTGAGACTTGTATCTCCAGTTAAGCACCAAAAAAACCCTAGCAGAGTTATGGCTCAAATGGTATAGCTCTAGCCTTGAGCAAAAAGTCTCAGGAACAGCGCCCAATCCCTGAATTCAAGTCCAAGGACTGTCACAAAAGTAATGAGTAAATAAACCTAGTCTGAAGATAATTTCATATGATCATAATGTACCATATCTTCACTTTGACTGTGATCCTTTACATGGTTCAGGCATGGAACTTGTCAGTAATAGTTTCATGTTAGTGTTCAAAAACTCAAAATTTGTAGCATTTTGTAATTGGGGATATCAGATTACAGATACTGAGCCTATATTCTGTGAGCCTTTACAAGTACATAGATTACATAACCACCATTATATCAAGACTAGAAAAGATTCACTCTGGACTATGATTATTCTCCCCTTTGTAATCAGCCTACTCCGTACATCCCTCCCCCCAACTCCTGATACCCAATGATATGTTTTGTCGTTTTTATTTTTTGAAATGTCAAAAAGTTGGAGTCACAGTCTGTGGGTGTGAGTCTCCTTTTACTTAACAGCATGAAACTTGCCTTATTGTCACATATGTGGCTACTTTTATTGTAGGGTATGCTCCATTGTATGGATTTATTGTAGCATTTCCAGTCCCAGAAAAAGTATACCTAGTTGGGGATGATTATGAATAAAGCCACTTTAATGATTCATACACAGGCTCTTTGAGTGCTGGATGCCTTTGTCCCACATATCCATGCATGGCTCAAGTGAATTCTTTGCTCAAGCTTTCTTCCCCCTAACTGTCTGCCATCTCTTCTTTGTTCTCCTTACTTGTCCTTCTCTCTTCATTTTCCCTGCTTAGTTTTGACCTTTTTCTCAAACTGTTTTCATTAGTCCTTCAGTGTTCTTGGGAACTTATTTCACATTGTAGATACTTGTGCCTGTCACCTCAAACCAGTTCCTTATGGGATGAGGGCCAAGATTGAGTCTCATTTACCATTCAGCTTTTGTTGACCTGGTACATGCTTTAGCCTTTTTGTTTTCTTTTTTGCAGTTGGGTTTTTCTTTTAGGGCCTCAGGCAGGTGTTCTACTACTTGATATATATACACACACAGAGCTCTTTTTTGCTGCCTCAGACTGCAGTCCTACCACGATTGTAGCTATAAAACACCATGCTCACCATGTTTTTGTTTTTTTATCTTTTTAATTTTTTTAAACTGTTACTATAAAGGTGATATACAGAGAGGTACAGTTATATAAATCAGGTAAAGAGTACTTTATTTATTTATTGACCATATAACCCCTTCTTTGCTCTCTCAGCTTTTTCTTCTCTTTGGTTTATCATGAGGCTTGAACTCAGGGCCTGGGCACTGTCTCTGAGCTTTTTCACTAAGGCTAGCACTCTACCTTTTTTTTTTTTTTCCCCTTTTCGGTTGTGGGGCTTGAACTCTGTGCTTGGGCGCTTTCCTTGCGTTCTTCAGCTCAAAGCGAGTGCTCTACTGCTTGAGCCACAGTGCCACTTCCGATTTTCTAGTGATTTATTGGAGATAAGAGTCTCAGAAACTTTCCTGCTCGGGCTAGCTTTGAACCACGATCCTCAGATCTCAGCCTTCTGAGTATCTAGGATTACAGGTGTGAGCCACCAGCAACCAGCCACTCTACCATTTTTGAGCCACAGCTCCACTTCCAGTTTTCTGGTGGTTAATTGGAAATAAGAATCTCATGGAGCTGGGCGCCAGTGGCTCACGCCTGTAATCCTAGCTACTCAGGAGGCTGAGATCTGAGGATCATGGTTCAAAGCCAGCCCTGGCAGGAAAAGTCCATGAGACTCTTATCTCCAATAAACCACTAGAAAGCTGGAAGTGGCGCTGTGGCTTAAGCGGTAGATTTCGCGCTCACCTTGAGCTGAAGAGCACAGTGACCGCGCCCACGCCCAGAGTTCAAGCCCCATGACTGACCAAAAAAAAAACTCATGGACTTTCCTGACCAGGCTGGCTTTGAATGGTGAGTCTTAGATCTCAGCCTCCTGAATAGCTATGATTACAGGCGTGAGCTACCAGTGCCCAGCTGCTTTGCTCTTTTAATAGCTCAATTATATCTGTGAGTGCAGGGCTGGGCTATAACTTTAGTTATGAGTATACTTCTGATGAGATGAAGGGCTAGAGTATAACTTTAGTTATGAGTATAGCTCTGACGAGATTGGGAATGTGTATATTGCTTTGTACAAATTCCCTCACTATCTATGATGTTTCTTGTCTTAGATTGTCCCAGGACACCTAACACTAGGATATCCCAGCAGACTTCATGTGTTGCCTTGGGTTCTCCAGGAAGGACTAAAAGAAAAGCAGTTTTCCTTGAGTCTACCTCACCTTATAAGAAGTCTCAGCTGGATGGAGTCAAGGCTTCATCTCCAGTGCTTAAAGTCCCAGGAAAAACTGGAGAGGTTCCATACTTTTGTGCTGAGGATGACAAAAAGTCTTCATCTGAATGTCAAATGACCCTAAGAACCCGAGTCCCCACTCTGAAAATCATGGAGACTGAGGAAAGCTCACTTAGCCCTGTCAGAAGAAATAAGAGATCTTCAGTGGTGCCTTCTGTGATTCTGAAACCAGGAAAGATCGAAAAGAGGTGACTAGACACTTGACCCTGTCCACAGAGCAATTTGAGGTCTTTCAGAAAAGACTTGACTCACAGAATCCCTCAGGGGCTTTTCCAAACGCAGATTTCTGAGCCGTTGCTATAGCTAATGGATGCAGCTCAAGACATTGGCACTAGGAATCTGTATTTTGACATGTTCTGGATAATTCTTAGCTATCATTTACAATAACAATAACACTTAGCTATCATTTGAGGACTGTTGCTATAGAATGTTTTTTCCTAAACCTGCATTGCTTGTGGTTCGGTATTTCATTAGTTTCTGCAGCTAGAAAAGATTTTGAGAGAGTATGCTAGGCACATAGCACCTTGAGCACATCCTCAGGCAGTTCCCCCCAACATACACTTTTTTTTTTTCAGGTTGATGGTGGGGTTTGAACTCTGGGCCTGTGTGCTGTCCCTCAGCTCTTCAGGTCAAGGCTACTTGAGCCACAGTGCCAGTTCCAGTTTTCTGATGGTTAATTGGAGATGAGAGTTTCACAGACTTTCCTGCCAGGGCTGGCTTTAACCTGCGATTTTCAGATCTCAGCCTCCTGAGTAGCTAGGGTTACAGATGTGAGCCACCAGCGCCTGGCCCACTTCTTTTTTTGTTTGAAACAGGGTCTCACCAAGTTGCCCAGGCTAGTCTCAAACTTGTGAGAATCACCAACCTTCCCAAGTAGTTTTTAAAAGTCAGTTGGCTATTTTTTGTTCTGTTATTTTTTTAATATATAGCTAATCTAAAATATAGTAAAAGAATAAACTTAGCAATTTATGCTAGATAATTTTTTGTTTTCCAGTACTATGGTTTGATCTCAAGGTCTTAGGATTGCCAGGCAAGTGCCCTATCACCTGAGCCACATATCTAGCCCTTCTTGTTCTTTATAATTTTCAAATAGAGTCTTACATTTTTGGCAGGTTGGATAGCACTCCTCCTATTTATGCATAGCTGGTATATGTATGCACTGGGACGCCAATTTTTTATTGGTGAAGATGATATCTTGACCTTTTTGCCTGACTCACCTCCAACCAAGATCCTCTTGATCTCTGCCACCCAAGTAGCTAGGATTACAAGTATGAGCCACCTTGCTGGAGGACAGTAGATAATATTAGTAACAAGCTATAGAAATAAAAACGTAACAAGGTAGAAATTACATACTTCAGCATTTGCTAAATAGAAACTTCTGAGTATATATCTGCATTTCTGTTAACCTTGAGTCTGTTCTGGTAGAAAGTGAATTTATATATAAATCAGAAATTCGTATCAGGAACTCTGAAACTAGTATATTCTGGTTTATAGTTATGAGTTTAATTTAAATGATGAGTTTTAGGCAAACTTTGATCTTTGGGTCTGAGTCAAGCTGCCCTTACAATTTTGTATCAAAATATGCTTAACTCTTTCCAAGGTAGGTGTAAAAAGAGTAAGAGCTATTGGGGCCATAGTAATGTCTTCCAGTACCTGCTGTAGATCTTTTTATAACCTTACTGGGGTATCTTGCAGGGAGGCAAAAGAGCCAGAAGCTGGCAGTGAAGCTACCATCACTTCTCATCGTATCCACAGGAAGAGTGCTCTCTTAACCTTGAGCCGGATTAGGCAGCACCTTTGGTAAGACTGCCCTTTGACAGGCAAAACAACTTTGCTATCATCCATGGTAACTATAGTTAAGACTGTCCCCTGGCAGGCAGAGTAGCCTTGCTGTCATCTTTATTTAGTAACTACAGTCTATCTTTTAATGACTCTTCTGTTGTTTGATTTTTGCTAATCCATTGAAACTTCAGCTTTTACCAGGCATGTCTGGAATTGCTGTTTCATATAGATGTTGTATTTTGAAATGTATGAGTGTTTTCTTGGGTTTATGTAGCTCCCCTGTCCCCATAGCCATTATTCCCAAGATTGGTGGGATGCTTAAAAGAATTAATTTTTATTTTCATAAACCTAGATTTAAGATTTTGGCTTTTGTATTTTGTGAGCATAGGGAAGACACTTAACCTTTCTAAGTCTTTATTTCTTCTGTATAAAATAGGAATAATAATATATGTGTCTGTCACAAGCCTGTTGAGTTTAATGAGATAATAATACCCTTAATAGAGTGTCTCAGAAACAGGTGTCCAAGAAGTAAACAAATGCTACAGTCCACACTGACCTTTATAGAGGCCTTATTTAGGTTTGAAACACAAATGCCAAAACATAATATGTCCCCACTATTCAGGCTTCTAGAAGATAAGAAAGGTGACCAAGAGGAGGAAGAGTTCATGCCAAAAGCAGAGGTCTCAGACTTGAGCAGTGAGGAGGAAGACACTTCCACCCCATCCCTTCCAAGGCGGAATCCCCAACGCCAGTCCAGGATTTTGCAGCCCTCCTTAAGTCCATCCATGCAGACGCCCTCCAAAACACCAAAAAAACCTGTATGTTTCCTTTACTTTTGTTTTCCAATAAAGTATCCCTCTTCTAAAGGATAGGAATGCTATTATCAAAAAGCAAACAAAAAGCTGAATTCTGAGCGTAGTTTTATTATGGTCAAAACCATTCCTCCTGGAATGTTCACATAACAGACCTAAGTGAACTTGAGGACTAAAAATCCAGGCCTGGGTGTTTTGTTTTGGTGGAGATCATGTCTTTGATATATCCCAAGAACTTGAGAGCTTTCTACTTCAATATTAAGTATTAGAATCCTGAGATTCCAGACATGTGCCACCACACTAGGCTCAAAGGATGATTTTTTTTAGTTCAGGCTCCTTTGAAGGTATAGTCACATGGCCAAGAGCCAGGCTTCCTGAGGGAAATGTAAAATTGGTTCCTGGTTCATCCCATTGGATGAATGAGAAATGCGGGGTACATTGGTACTTACTTGTATGTGAGTAGATGGAAGGAAGAGAGAAATAGGTGTTTTTTTTGTTTTTTGTTTTTTTGTTGGTTGTGGGGCTTGAACTCTGGGCCTGGGCGCTGTCCCTCAGCTCTTCAGCTCAAGGCAAGTGCTCTGCCACTTGAGCCACAGTGCCACTTCTGGTTTTCTGAGTGGTTTGTTGGAGATAAGAGTCTCACGGACTTTCCTTGCCTGGGCTAGCTTTGAACTCAGCCTCCTGAGTAGCTAGGATTATAGACGTGAGCCTCTGAGGCCCAGCTAATAGGTGTGTTTTTTACCTCCTGTGGAAATATAGCAAGACATTTAAAAAAAAATTAAGGAAGCAGGGTGCCTGTGGCTAATACCTGTAATCCTAGCTACTCAGGCGGTTGAGATCTGAGGATCATGGTTCAAAGCCAGCCCGAGCAGGAAAGTCCATGAGACTCTGGTAAACCTCTCAGAAAAAGCTGAAAGTGGCTCTCTGGCTCAAGTGGTAGAGTGTTAGCCTTGAAGAGGCTCAGGGACAATACCCAAGCCCTGAGTTCAAGCCCCAGGACTGGCTCAAAATAAAAATTGTGTGTGTGTGTGTGTGTGTGTGTGTGTGTGTGTGAGAGAGAGAGAGAGAGAGAGAATCTTCATGTGAGCATTTGAAACATTTAGGACATAATTTGAAAATGAAACTAAGTTCTAAATAAGAAAATACCAAGAACCCAGGGTTCTTGATTGTATTGTTCCTTTTCTGTTTTCTTCAAATTAATTGATATAAAGCCTTCAGTCATCTAGAGTGTTTTCTGCTTGAGGAAAGCTTGAGAAATAGTTATCACTGGTCATTATAAAGAAAATAAAACAGGAATAAACTCACTCTAGCCAGTAGCAAGGAAGAAACCTGAGCAGTGACTAGGGGTTTGGAGTGTAAGTATTTGGCCAGAGCCAGGCTCTCCTGGCTCATGCCTATAATCCTAGCTACTCAGAAGGCTGAGATCTGAGGATCATGGCTCAAAGCCAGCCCGGGCAGGAAAGTCCATGAGACTCTTACCTCCAATAAGCCACCAGAAAACTGAAAATGACGCAATGGCTCAAGTGGTAGAGCACTCACTTTGAACTGAAGAGCTGGGAGACAGTGCCCAGACCAGAGTTCAAGCCCCACAACCAACAACAACAAAAAAGAATTTGGTCAGATTTCTCCATATATTGTGACATAAATTGTGAGTGTCAGGCAAAGCTTGACCATATTTTCAAATAAAGTTACTGAAAGGTTTTAGGAATTTACACCTCGTTTTGTATGCTCTCTTTAGGTGTGTGTTGTGTGTAGGTCCTGGGACTTGAACTCAGGGCCTGGATGCTGTGTGTGTGTGTGTCTGTCTGTGTGTGTGTGTGTCTGTCTGTGTGTGTGTGTGTGTGTGTCTGTGTGTGTGTCTGTGTGTGTGTGTCTGTGTGTGTGTCTGTGTGTGTCTATGTGTGTCTGTGTGTGTGTCTATGTGTGTCTGTGTATGTGTGTGTGTGTGTCTGTGTGTGTGTGTGTCTGTCTGTGTGTGTGTGTGTGTGTCTATGTGTGTCCTGGGACTTGAACTCAGGGCCTGGATGCTGTCCCTGTGCTTTTTTTGCTCAAGGCTAGCACTTTATCATGGAGCTCCAGTTCTACTTTCAGCCTTTTTGGTGGTCTCATTTTGAACAGTGACCTCCTTAGTAGCTAGGATCACAAGTGTGAGCTACTAGCACCCAGTTTAGTTCAGGATTTTTAATAACTTCTTTCCAGGTAATACATTACTTGTGGATAATACAAGTGCTAGAGATTAGCTTAGTGGTAGAGTGCTTGCTTGATAAGAGAGAGGTCCTAGGTTCATCCCCAAGCACCACCATAATATTTAATCCATATTTGTCATTCTTTCCTCACATTGTCCCCAAATCCTATACTCTGTGTAAGTTAGAAAAGAGAAATGTATGTGGACCATGAACAAAAATGTATGTGTGATATGAGGTAGAAAGGGGGGACACATGATACTTCATATAGATGGGAAATAAGATATTGATTGCCTCTTTTGCCTTCAATCGTGTTCTGCTTTGTTTTTCCTTCTGAGTCATGTTCTCTTTGAGTACAGGTGAAGCCTAGAACACCACGTCATGCCACTCCCCAGATCCGCAGTCGAAACCTGGCTGCCCAGGAGCCAGCCAGTGTGCTGGAGGAGGCCCGGCTGAGGTAGTGCTGCTCTTCAACCTCATTCAGATAGGCACGAGTGATGGACACTCCACTTTCTTTATTAAGATGGTAGAGGAGGGCATGTGTAGTCACTGATGTTCATGATAAAGGAAAAAAGTGTTTAGAAAGAATCCTGTAGGGCTGGGAAGGTGGCTCAGTGGTAGAGCGCTTGCCTTGCATGCATGAGGCCCTGGGTTCGATTCCTCAGCACCACATAAGCAGGGGGAAAAAAGCCAGAAGTGGTGCTGTGGCTCAAATGGTAGGGTGCTCTACTTGAGCTGAAGAGCTGAGGGACAGCACCCAGGCCCAGAATTTAGGCCCCAGGACTGGACCCAAAAAAAAAAAAAAAAGAATCCTGTAAGCCAAGGTCTGCCTGAATTAACATAGACAGCCACTGTCTTCTAAGGCATGGAAGGTGATTAATTAGGACAGTGCCTATGGGCTATGATCCCCTTTAGACTACATGGGGACTTTTCCAAAGTACAAAGGCTTAGATCCTGTCAGAAATTAAGTGAACTGAAAATTTGTAGGGTGTAATCCACTTTAATAACTTGTCTAGAGAAAGGGAGGCTAAGGATTGAGACTAACTAGAGTTTTAAGAATAAAGGCATTTGTGCTAGAATCATGTAGAAACACACAACTTTTCCATTTTATTTGTTTTGGTGGTGTGTGAGATTGAACTTGGCCTTTTGCTTACTAGGAAGGTGCTCTACCACTTTACCCCTAGCCTTTTTGCATTTATACCTGGGCCCTCCTGGACACTGATCGTTCTATAGCTGAAATGGCAGGCACATGCCACCAGGCCCAGCTGTTGGTTAAAATGGGGTCTTCTTACTTTTTTTGGTAAGGGACAGCCTGCAATCATGATTTTCCTGATCTTGACCTGAGTATCAAGTATTATTTATGGGAGCCATTGTGCCCAGGCTCTGTTTTATTTTTTAGTAGATTATATAGAGCTTCTAAAGTCTTCCTTTTCTTCCTATTGATTACCAACTGTAGGCTCCATGTTTCTGCTGTGCCTGAGTCTCTTCCCTGCAGGGAACAGGAATTTCAAGATATTTATAACTTCGTGGAGAGCAAACTCCTTGACCGTACTGGAGGGTGAGTCATGCTGGGGCAGGAGGGTAGTTTGGGGAAGAGTCCCCTTCTTACTCAGTGGAAGGTAGACAAAACCAGTGCTGAAGCCTGCAGCTTCTAAGAGAGCTTTTGCTGCCAAAGTAATTTCGCAGGAGTAGGAATTCTGGCTTCAAGAAAAAGTGTAATTTTTAGGGGTATTCAGTTTGTGTACAGACTTGCTTGTAGGTACTATTTTGACCAGCTTCTAAAGATCGTCTTTACTATCCCTACCTCCACCTGTTATGGGTTTCTGTCTTTCCTGGTGTGGTATGGCTGGCATGGACTTAGCCCACAGGTCTTCTATCCTTGCTCTAGGTGCATGTACATCTCTGGGGTTCCAGGGACAGGGAAAACTGCCACTGTACATGAAGTGATTCGTTGTCTGAAGCAGGCAGCCCAAACAGATGATGTTCCTTCCTTTCAATATGTTGAGGTCAATGGCATGAAGCTGACAGAGCCCCACCAAGTCTATGTGCAAATCTTGCAGGTATGCAAGTATGGGTTTTGGGGAAATGCATGTTCTTTAGTTTTGTTTTGTTTTTTTGGTTGGTAGTGGGGCTTGAACTCAGGGCCTAGGTTCTATCCCTGAGCTTTTTCACTCAAGGCTAACACTCTGCCACTTTGTGCCACAGCACCATTTCCAGTTTTCTGGACTTTCCTTCCTGTGCTGGCTGGTTTTGAGATACAATCCTCTCGGGTCTCAGCCTTGTGAGTAGCTAGGATTATAGGTGTGAAGCACCAGCACCTGCCTTTAAAAAAAAATTATCTTACATGAGTTACACAGAGGGGAATTTCATTGTTACATTTTCACACATTTATAACATACTCTAATCAGTCTTTCTCCATCTATCATTCTCTCTTCCCTCCTTACCAAAAGAATTTGAACAGGTTTCCTTATTCTGTTTTCATAGTCACCAACAATATATTTTGGCCATATTTGTCCTCTTTCAAAATATATTTCAAACCGGGCATTGGTGGCTCACGCCTATATACTTGAGCACTATCCTTGAGCCAAAAGCTTATGGACAGTGCCCAGGTCCTGAGTTGAAGGGGAAAAAATGTATTTCAAAATTATTTACCTTGTTTTTCTTTTAGTCCTTCCTCCTTCTCTGTGTCTTGTAAGTAGTCTCTCAGATAGATTTATTTTTGTTTTGTTTTGTTTTTTGGGTCCGGTCGTAGGGCCTGAACTCTGGGCCTGGGCGCTGTCCCTCAGCTCTTCAGCTCAAGGCTAGCACTCTACCACTTGAGCCACAGCGCCACTTCCAGCTTTTTTCTTTTTGCTTATGTGGTGCTGAGGAATCGAACCCAGGGCCTCGAGCATGCAAGGCCAGCGCTCTACCACTGAGCCACCTTCCCAGCCCCTCTCAGATAGATTTGTATTTTGTATTTTTCCACATATATAATCATATAAATGAATATAAATATGGACATGTCCCTAAATGTGTGTCTTAGATCTAGCTTCCATGTATGAGTGAAAACATGGTATTTTTGATATTTGAACTTGTCATACCTCACTCTTAACAATTGCATCTATTTTCCTGCCAATATGATCTTACTTTTCTTTAGGAAACTACATTTTCTTGGAGGCACATGCAAAGGAAAGCTTTAATTTGTTATTTTACACATTTATAGGATACCAGGATTGTCCTTATGCAATGGTGGCAAGAAAGGCAGGAAGCCAGCACTTGCTAACATGGCAATGACTGCTAGTTCAGGAACCCCTATGAAATAACCTCATGAAAGTAACCCCTATGAAATAAGGGTTAAAAGACACCCTGTGTATCAAACATTTTTTTTTTTTGGTCGGTCATGGGACTTGAACTCTGGGCTTGGGCACTGTTCCTGCACTCTTGAGCTCAAGGCGAGAGCTCTACTGCTTGAGTCACAGCGCCACTTCCAGTTTTCTAGTGGTTTTTATTGGAGATAAGAGTCTCACAGATTCCTGCCTGGGCTGGTTTTGAACCACAATCCTCAGATCTCAGCCTCCTGAGTAGCTAGGATTACAGGCATGAGCCACCGGCACCTGGCTTTTTTTTTTTTTTTTTCCTCTTGGCAGTACTAGGTTTGAACTCAGAGCCTTATACTTGCTAGGCAGGGCCTGTACCACTTGAGCTGCACCCCAGCCCTTCTTTGGTGCCTTCTCCTTTCCGCACAGCTTGAGGTTAAGGTTAAGACTAGAGTGGAGGCATATTATAGGACATGGAACTCCTCCGAGTAAATAGCTTCTTCCTTTTGTAGATCGTACCTTAAGCCCAGAGGAGTAAAATCTTTACCATTTAAAACTGCTTCTCTCCCAATACAGAAGCTGACAGGCCAGAAGGTAACAGCTAACCATGCTGCAGAACTGCTGGCAAAGCGATTCTGTACCCGAGGATCCTCCCGGGAAACCACCGTCCTGCTTGTAGATGAGGTGAGGTTCCCCTGGGAGCCTGGAGAAAGACTGACCAGTACTCCACTTTGCTATCCTAGGAGAAAGTAGTGGGTGGGAGGAAATGCTGCCTCCCCATTCATCAACTTTGTTGATTGGTGGGGTGACCTGGGCAGCTTGTGCAACTTTAAAGCAGCAGTGTTCTGGCTCTTACTGATCTTAAATCTCTTCTCATCTCTGGCAGCTTGACCTTCTGTGGACTCACAAACAAGATGTACTGTATAATCTTTTTGACTGGCCCACTCACAAGGAGGCTCGGCTGGTGGTTCTGACCATTGCTAACACCATGGATCTGCCAGAAAGGATCCTGATGAACCGAGTGTCCAGCCGATTGGTAGGTTCTAGGCAGTAAGTTGTCCATAAGATAGGCCAGGGCATCCTGCAAATACAGAAATGTAGAAAAGCAAGAACTATGTTTCTGCCATGCTAATAATTTCTAAGCACCTATCACCTTTTACAAGTAGAGCAGTGAGCCAGGCAGATTTGGTCTGCTCTCATAGGCTTGTAATTTGGCAGGAAGATAGGGGCTATACATAAAGTCCTTCTACCCATGTTAATTAGAGCACTCTGCTTCTGTTAACTTCCAGTTAATTCTAATAAAAGGGGCTTTTTTGGGGGGAGGGGGTGTCGGTCATGGGGCTTGGAAATAAGAGTCACACAGATTTTCCTGCCTGAGTTGGCTTTGAACCGTAATCCTCAGATATCAGCCTCCTGAGTGGCTAAAAGGTGCTTAAGCAAATAAAAAAGCTCTACTGCCCTATTTACCACTGACCATTGTCAGTGACTGCGAGCATGTAGCTGTACTGTAAATTTTAAGCAATATGTATGTTGTTACATGGAATTTGGGAATCAGGTGTGGGGAAGTATGTGTGAAATTTCACCTAGACAAATCAATAGGCATTCAGTGAAGTTCTTCCTTTGTTCTTGGCTCCCCAGGGTCTTACTAGGATGTCCTTCCAGCCTTATACACACAACCAGCTGAAGCAAATCCTTGTGTCCCGGCTCAAGCATATAAAGGCCTTTGAGGATGATGCCATGCAGCTGGTAGCCAGGAAGGTAGGTTATATTCAGGTTTCCCTAGTTGTACCCATAACCAGTCAGGAAGCCTTGTTATAAGTATGTTCTCCAGGTCTATCAGCTGCACTGGACATTGATGTGAACTAAGCAACTCAAGGGCAGTGATGAGAGGGAGGGAATGAAAGAGAAAGAGGGAACAGCTTACACTAAGCAAAAGGAAAGAAATGGACATATCACCAGATTTGGAAGAAATAGTTGTCAAAGTTTGTAGAGTTCACAAGCCTTTTTGTTGTTGTTGTTGTTGGTGGTGGTGGTGGTGGTGGTCATGGGCTTGAACTCAGTGTCTGGGCACTGTCTCTGAGCTTTTCTGTTCAAGGCTAGCATTCTACCTCTGAGCCACAGCACCACTTCCAGAGTTCACAAGCTTTATGAACTATGATAATGACAATTTGCCTTGTGAAGGTTAAAATGTATTGGTGACTTTAGCTAAGTATCACTATCACACAGTACTGTGAAGTTGATGTAATCACTTAATCTCAATAAAGAAATTAAAAAAAAAGAAGCATATACAAAAAAAATGTTCTCCAAGTGCCACTGGAGTCTCAAATGATAGATATAAAAATAAAGAATTGTCTTAGCAAGGCAAAATTTACTTTTGCAGAAGGGTGCACCACCAGCCAGAAATCTAGCAAACAAGCACACAGAATAGACAAGCTGCCCCCCTCTGCTCAGATTGGTTGAGTTCAGGTTCATAAGGTGACCATTAAGACTTTGAAATAAGATAATCTCAAAACATAGCCATTCTCTGAGGTGTGTCTTCTGAGGTATGTCTTAATTCCATTTTGGAAAAACCAGTTTAAGACAAAACCTCCAATAAACCACCAGAAAACCAGAAGTGGTGCTGTGGCTCAAGTGGTAGAGCACTAGCCTTGAGCTGAAGAGCTGAGGGACAGTGCCCAGACCCAGAGTTCAAGCCCCAGGACTGACCAAAAAAAAAAAAATTTCCTTATCCCAAATTAGTTCCTCTTCATAAACAAGAGCCTAGCCACTGGGCTAAAGCAGGAACTTTTAAGCAACATACTTTGATAGAAAAGACAGTTTTTTCTCACAGCCTTTTTCTGGTAACCTGTTAGGCTTGAGATCCTGGCTGTTCTGGGAATGGAGAGAACTTTTAAGAAGTCTTAGAAGAATAAATACCTTCTTATTGTGTGATTACTTAGAAGACCACACATATTGTGAGCTTGTGTATAAAATAATATTAATTGATACAGGAGCAAACTGTCTAGTTGAGTGTATAGCATAGTCAAGGAGACAGATTTGATTTGAATTCTATTCGTAACACTTAGATATGTGGATAGTTATAGGAAAGTTATATATCTTGAGCTTAAGTTTTCATCTCTGAAAAATAGTAGTATTAATAATTACCTCATGGTTAGTTTTTGTGAAAATCAGATGGGATCATGTCCATAATGTGCCTGAGGAGAAACACTCCAGGGTATGTGTAGATTTTGATACCTTCATCTCCAGGCTCAAAAGTGCCAGCTAAGTATCCATTACAGACTATTCTGAGGCTGCTCAGGAATAAAGTTGCTACCAAGTATTTTAGCACTTAGAAGACTTACACATTTTTTTTCTAGTTTCCTCTTGCTTGAAACCATCTAAATCCTAAGTGCTCCAGCAGCACATGCTGCTTTACTGCTTTGAGCCTGCTCCTAAATGAGATACTGGGTCACGGGTGAGCTAGTATGGACCTGTCTCTACACTTTGCTTTTACAGAGGGAAATCCTGGATGTTACCTCTAATCCTCCTTTGCATAGAATTTTTCATTTTCATTGTCATGCATTATCTTTTTTTATTTTTCTTTATTTTTTGGGTTGGTCATGGGGCTTTGAACTCAGGGCCTAAGAGCTATCCCTGAGCTTTTTTACTCAAGGCTAGTGCTATATGCCACTTTGGGCCAAAGCAATTTTCTGGAGGTAATTGGAGATAAGAGTTCCTTAGACTTTCCTGCGTGGGCTGCTTCAAACTTTAATCTCAGATCTCAGCCTCAGATCTCAGCCTCTGGAGTAGCTAGGATTACAGGTTTGAGCCACTGGCATGTCTTTTTTTTTTCTTGGTCAGTCATGGGGCCTGAACTCTGGGCTTGGGGACTGTCCCTTAGCTCTTGAGCTCAAGGTTAGCAGTCTACTACTTGAACCACACACCATTTCTGGCTTTTTCTGCTTATGTGGTGCTGAGGAATTGAACCCAGGGCCTATGCATGTGAGACAAGCACTCTACCACTGAGCCACCTGCCCAGCCCTTAAAGAGTTCTTTTGCTTCTCTGGCTCTTTTTTTTTTTTAGATTTTATTTTGGACCAGCCTATTTATTTGAGGTAGTCTTTTCCCATTTTCCTCCAAGATTCTTTGTGTTTGCTTTTGATTTCTATCTTACATTATGGGAAACTTTCCTTGGATGTCCTAGCTGTCTGTAAAAGTGGAGGTTAAGAATCTGATTGGAGCTGGGCATAGGAGACCTGCAGTCCTGAAGATCTGGGAGACTGGGCTGGAGGATCACTTGAGCACAGAGAGCCCTTGTGCTTCCAGATGGTTCAGCAGTGATGTTAGGTCAAGAATCTCTTTTCAGACTTAATATCCTGAGTAATAAATAAATCTGAGAATTTCTGCCTTTTCCATTGTGGAGTTACCTGTAAAAGCAAGACAAGGTTTGGATTCAGAGTGGAATCCTGCAATGATATAATAATTTCTCCTTAGGCTTCCACAAGGTTCCCTTGCGTATTCTCAGCACAGCCTTCCTTTTTAGCTGAACACAGGATCTATTGGTTCTCCCCTGGACTGAGATGGCAAGGATACCCCAGGAATAAAGCATTCCAATCTATTGTAGGTGGCAGCACTCTCGGGAGATGCACGGCGCTGCCTAGACATCTGCCGTCGTGCTACAGAGATCTGCGAGCTCGACCACCAGAAGAATGACTCTCCAGGCCTGGTTACCGTGGCCCACTTAATGAAGGCTGTGGATGAGATGTTTTCGTCATCATTCATCACCGCAATCAAGTAAGATACTCTGCTCCCAGCACTTTCTTGGGAGACTTTGGCAAAATACTTCCCTTTCTGATTATTATTAACAATTTCGTTGTTAATAATCCTATTAACAATTTCAGCTTGCATTTACTGGACGCAGTTACTTTTCTTTGGGGCAAATATCTTCAGGGAGATAGTGACGCACACTTGGGATAACAAGCAAATACTGCCACTGACAGAAGGATACACTAGAGGAGTTGAGTGAGTAAAAACTCTACTCATACAGAAAGGACATACTGCTCTGCTTCTATCACTGCATGGTACTCTTTTTACAAAATCAAGGGCATGGATTTTTTTTTTTTTTTTGTCAGTCATGGGGTTTGAACTCTGGACCTGGGCACCGTCCCTCAGCTCTTAGCTCAAGGCCAGTACTCTACCACTTGAGTCACAGTGCTACTTCTGATTTTCTGGTGGTTTACTGGAGATAAGAGGCTCATAACTTTCTTGTCTGAGCTGTCTTTGAACTGTTATCCTCAGATCTTAGCCTCCTGAGTAGCTAGGATTACAGGCACCCGGCTGGGTGATATTTTTGAGGTGTTCGTATACTCCCATATGTAAATAGTTGTTGTTTCCCTTGATTCTAAAGTGGCATTTTTCTACATCAGCTTGATAATTGAAGGGCAAGGGAAGAATCCTGTCAAATAATATAGAAAGTGTTTCCTAGTGCTTTCACTCCTCTAAAGACATAGAATGTGTTTTTTCTTTTCTTTGGGCTAGTAGTGCAACTTCTACATGAATTTGTATCTTCTTTTTTCCTTTAAGAAATGCCTCTGTCCTGGAACAAGGCTTCCTGAGAGCCATCCTTGCAGAGTTCCGGCAATCAGGACTGGAAGAAGCAACATTTCAACAGGTAATCCTAGATATTGACCTTGAGCTTTTAAAATAGAATCAATAGAAATTTCAATAAATTTATAATCATTTGTCTTTTTTTTGTGCCATCCTGAATATGCTAAAAATATATCAGGCCAACATCTTTTTATATGATTTTTAATTTTTTTTCTTTCTTTTTAGCTTACATAGAGTAATTATAGATAGCTGGGCGCTGGTGGCTCACGCCTGTAATCCTAGCTACTCAGGAGGCTGAGATCTGAGGATCACGGTTCAAAGCCAGCCCTGGCAAGAAAAACTGTGAGACTCCTATCTCCAATAAACCACCAGAAAACCGGAAGTGGCGCTGTAGCTCAAGTGGTAGAGCGCTCGCCTTGAGCTGAAGAGCTGTCTACA
>NW_012267277.1:1069912-1078995 GCF_000151885.1 Dipodomys ordii | reverse complement strand
CTGCGCCGGACCGCTTCCCGCCGCCCCGCGCGCGCCCGCCCACCGGGGCTAGAAGCTCAGAACCTTCTCTCTGCAGCCTGGTGTCTCTTCCTTCTTCAGGACTATCACACTACCGCCCAGACCACCTTTAGGTCTAAAGGACTTGAATTTTAACCCCTGTCCACATTCCCATCCGCTTATCCCATTTCTGGGAACCTATTTTGGTTTCTACCCCCAGTAATACCAGCCCTTTATGCAAGCCAAGCCATTTCTTACTTCAGATCCATTATCAGGGTGTTCACTGTGCTTGGAGACCTGTACTTCTTCCTTCTCTCAACTTCATGACTCAGCACAGGCCTCACCTCCAAAAAGCCTTTTCTCTCTTCGCTAGGTGGGTAAGGAGCCTCCCCTGGGCATTCATAGCACCTTCTGCAGCCATGTGATGGTTGTCTCTAAGTGTTCCTTTGAAGCCTGAGAAAAGTGGCAGATGAATTGCTACACTCCCCGTGGCTGGCCTTGTCCATCATGGAGGTCCCACGAGTGATGGGAAGGTGGCTGAGAAAATTGTCCAGTCAGATTTCTTTAGAGCAGAGTTGTCCCAGGAAACTGCAATGATGAAAACATTCTCCGATTTGTGCTGCGTGATGGTAGCCACAAGCCACATAGAGCTGTCAAGCACTTGAGTTGTATCTGCTATGGGCCGAGGAACTGCATTTTTAGTTTTAATTAAAATTTAAACGGAAATAGCCCACTGTCTGGACAGTGTTGTTGTAGAGCCTTCCTAAATCCTACCCAGCCTTCTACCCTCCCTGTATGCAGAGGTACTTCCTTGGATCTGCCTTCTAAATTGGTCACTTCACTAATGTGTGTGAATCTACACTTGCTACTAACAATTTCCCTCTCCCCCTCCCCTTGCTTTAGCACTCTTAATTCCTAGCATTGTTATTTCACCTTTTGGGGCACAGCATGGCCACCATGAGGTGCTTCCCACTGTTAGGAGCACCATTCATAGTCTACTCAGTCTGAGTCTCTTCAACTCCCCAACTGACAGGTATCTAGGCCGCCAAGATGCCAGGGCCAAGACCTCGGAAGGGCCCTCAAGCCAGTGGCCAGGGTGTGGCAGCTGCCAAGCAGGTATGAATGTGGTTTCCATCCTCTCTTAGTCAACTGGGTTGGGATCCCTAGACAATTGGGTCACCTGTGTGGGTTTTTTCTGTTAGTTCAGAGATTTAGAGAATTGCACCTGCAGGTGGGAAAGCCCTCTGACTAGAGCCTGTCACACAGGTGGTAAAAAGCCAGAGCTCCTCTCCTGGTTTTTTTTTTTTGTTGTTGAATGCCGGTACTGGGGCTTGGTGCCAGGAATTCCAGCCCCCCCTTTTTTTTTTTTTTTGCTTTTCATTTTATTTTTTTAAATTTAATTTATTTTTTTATTGTGAGAATACAGTACAGAGGAGTTACAATTACATGGGCAAGATAATGAGTACATTTTTTTTTTTTTGAGTCTGGTTGTGGGGCCTGAACTCTGGGCCTGGGCGCTGTCCCTCAGCTCTTCAGCTCAAGGCTAGTGCTCTACCACTTGAGCCACAGCACCACTTCTGGCTTTTTTTCTTTTTGCTTATGTGGTGCTGAGGAATTGAACCCAGGGCCTCATGCATGCAAGGCAAGCGCTCTACCACTGAGCCACCTTCAAGCATTGTTGCCTTCTCCTTGTTTCCCCTTCCCATCCCTTCCCATACTCCTCCCCTCCTCCACCAGGTCCTCCCCCCTCCCCCCACCAAAGTTGTTAAGTTCGTGTTTTCGACATGAACTCCAGCTCTTGCTTGGCTTTTTCACACAAGGCTGGAGCTCTGCTAGTTAAGCTACACTTCTACTTCTTACTTTTTGCTGATTAATTGGAGATGAGTCTCTCAGATTTTTGCTCCCAAGTTGGCTTTGAATCTTTATCCTCACATCTCAGCCTACTCAGGAGTGATAGACATAAGCCTTTAGCACCCAACTCCATCCTGCATTTCAACCAGCAATCTTCCTGCCATGATCACTAGATATGAGTAGTCTGGAGATTTTAGGTTTTAGTAGCCTCTGAAGTTCAGGATGTTCTTATGTTCTCTGGTGCAGACCTCCAGACTTTCATAGGTTTCTCATTTAGGCTCCTCCTTTCCTTGCAGTTAAGGATATTAGGGCTTGAAGGGTGTAGCCAATGAATGGGTGGACATAGAGCAGTGACCAAAGTGGGAGATGTAGTGTGTGTGTATGTGTGTGTGTGTGAGAGAGAGAGAAGGAGGGAGAGAAGGAGAATTTTTTCCTTCTGGCTTAAGTTCTGAGATTTCTTAGTCTATATTTTAGGTGGGAGGTAGGTCAAAGAGCATAGATTGAATTCACGAAGACCTTATTTTCAATCCTGATTCTGTCATTCATGAGGCTCAGTTTCATCTGATTTACCTCTACTGCAGTAGTCACATTTATGGACACAGATAGTAGAGTGATGGTTACCAGAGGTCAGAGGGAGGGGAGAAGGGGATGGCAGTATTTATTATGTACAGAGTTTCGGACTGGATGGCTGGGGATGATGGTTATACAACAATATAAATATACTCACATCACTGAATTCCATACTTAAAGAGATAGGATGAAAAATGGCACTGTGTGTTTTACCACTGAAAAATAATGGGCCAGATAGGGTGGAGAATATCTGTAATCACAGCACTACAGAGGTTGAGGCAAGGCCAGCCTGGGCTACCCAGTGATACTCTGTCTCAAAGAAAGAAACAAACGAAGGTATATGTGGGATTAGTGTAATCATGTATTATTTCACATTCAGGACCTGGGACCTATTGCTGTGTTGTTAGTAATAATGGCAGTATAGTCTTTTTTTTTTTTTTTTTTTGGGTCTGGTTGTGGGGCCTGAACTCTGGGCTTGGGACCTGTCCCTCAGCTCTTCAGCTCAAGGCTAGGGCTCTACCACTTGAGCCACAGTACTACTTCTGGTTTTCCGGGTGGTTTATTGGTGATAAGAGTCTCACGGACTTTCCTGCCGAGGCTGGCTTTGAACCATGATCCTCAGATATCAGCCTCCTAAGTAGCAAGGATTACAGGCATGAGCCACTAATGCCCAGCTACTGTGTGATATTTCAATACATGTGTACAATCTGTACTGAAGAAATTAGGGTAATTAGCATTTCTGTTTCCTCTTACATTTGGAGCCCTTGAGGTACTTTCTTCTGTGTGTGGGGGTGTGTTAGGGGGGATATCGGGGATTGAGTCAGGGCCTTGGAGATGATAGGCATTTGTTGTTACTGAGCTATACTTTTACCCTTCAGGTTTTTTTTTGTTTGTTTCTAAAATACGGTCTTGCTGTGTGGCTCAGATTGGCCTTGAACTTTTATTGATCTTCCTGCTTTTGCCTCCTGAGTGTTCAGTTTATAAATGTCCACCACCATACCTAGTATTATCCTTGCTCTTGTCAATGCTCCTAGTGTAGGTAGGCATGGTTAGACTCTTAACTATTTAGAATAGAGAGGTCAGAAGTGTTACCAGTGTAGCTGACCCACGTGGTAGGGTCAGGGTAGGAATTTGTTTGAAGCTTTTCTCCTGCCTCCCTTTATCCCTTCAGTCAGTTTTCACTGTGGGTCTGTGCTTGCCAGGTGTTGTACCTTGGCATCTGCCTACTGTATCCAATAAAGGAAAAGTACCTGGTAGCACAGTTTGACAAATTCTGTGTTTCAATCATGAAACTTTTAGCCATTGGAGATCAGAAGTATTTCCGGAATGGTTAATTTATAAAATATCTGTTAACTTAGAAGGGATGTGTAGTACATTTTATAAGTAAAAGATTCAGACCTGCTGTGTTCTGACTCCGGGGCTTATATTCTATTCTCTTGCGTTTGTGTAGCATTGGGACATGCACTGATACCTTCTAGAGTATTGGGGATTCTGGGCTCCAAGTGTCCACTTTTTACAAAAGACGAAATGATCAGATACAGTCTCAGGATTACCTTTCCTCTTCTGCTTTTCTTTTTCTATTTAGATATACACTCAACATGTGGCCCTGTGTAGAATGGAGGGACTGCCATACCCCACCATGTCAGAGACCATGGCTGTATGTTCACGGCTGGGTTCCTGCCGCCTTCTCCTGGTGGAGTCCAGCAGGAACGACCTCCTCCTTCGTGTGCGGCTCAATGTCAGTCAGGATGATGTGCTGTATGCACTGAAAGAAGAATAAAGGCTTCAAAAGAGGCTGCTGTTTTTTAATGGACCTCACTTCCCTTCACGCCTTTTTTGTAAAGACATAATTCTGCCTCTACCTCTCAAGTGCTGGGGTTACGGGTGTGCGTGCATCACCACTCCCAGATGCTGATTTTCCTTTTTGCACATGAAATTGTTGTAGCCAAATACAAATATTCATATTATAAACTCAAACTGTTATATATTAGGTCCTCCCTCTGACTGTTATTACTGTTACTAGCTTTGCCATTTATCTAGTGCTAACTACTGTGGATGGACACAGTATACTTGTATCAGTATAATTGGGTATAAATTGGCTATACTCATTGCCTCTAGGAAGGATCCAGCTGTTTTGGCTCAGAAGAGGAGGCCTCTTCATTGCAATTTAACAATATAAAACAAAATTGAGTTTATTAAAACCTGCTGAAAATAATATTTCTAGCAACAGATAGCTAAAAACAACAACAAAAACAATTTTTTAAAGGTGCTATAACATTTATACAGAAACCAAGGACAGGACAAGCTAACATATGAAGTTTTATGTAAGGCAAATAGGAAAATCTAAGAAACATTCTACAAAGCAACTGAACTTCCTGACCTGTAGCCACTGGAAATATCACAGCTCTGCATAGTGGTGAATTTCTGTAATCTCCCTGTATTTGGGAAGCAGAGATAGGAGGATCCAGTGTTTGAGGCCAGCCTGAGCTACATAACATGTTAAAAAAAATATTCTGAAAGGGGGAAAACGAAAGCATGAACCTTTCTGGTCCAAGAGAGAACAAAGACATGAGACATAATATGTGGACCTTTATTAGGTCCTCGAATTAAGAAAGCTGGCACCAGGGGTGTCAGAGCTATAATCCTAGCTACTCAGAAAGCTGAGGTCTGAGGATTGCAGTTCAAAGCCAGCCTGGGTAGGAAAATCCATAATAGTCATCTTCAATTAAGCACCAAAAAAGATGTAAGTAGATTCAAGTGGTAAAGCACTAGCCTTGAGCAGAAAAGTTCTGGGACAGTGCCCAGAAGTTCAAGCCTCAGTACTGGCACTGATACACACAGAAAATTAAGGGTTTTCGTGTCTGCAATAAAAATGAATTCATAACCTAATGGAGTAGACTCACAAGACAAAGGATGGGTAAAGAATTCATCCAGGAAAGAAGAAAAATCAAGATGAACACAATGAATCAGTAGTATTCAAATGAAAACTTGGATGTGTTGGAGAACCTGCTAGTAACAGAATGGAAATACAAATGGAACCCAAATGCTTCACTTTATGGGAGTAGGAACTGGAATGACCTCTTTGGAAATAATGTAATATTTAGTCTGGAAAATGCAAGAAATTCTTTGAGCCATTCCATTACTAGGAATGTACTCCAGAGAAATTTAATATATGCATATATTAATATGATCCAGCATTGTATGATAGCAAGCCATTGAAAAATTAACCTGTGCATTTTCATAATAAACCAAAATGGAAATAAGCTTAAGTGTACATACCAGTGACATGCAAAAGCTTGCAAAGGAATCTTATGCTGCTTTTCAGCAGGATCTTTAGATACAGAAACTTTTCAGATGCAGAAATAAACATTCAGGACAATGTTAGTTCTTTGAAAGTGTTGCAGGATGGAAGGTACACAGGTACCTTAACTGTACTGAATGAGGTATTTTCTTAGATGTGATAGGTATCCATGAATTGTGTTAATTCAAACAGAAACAGGAACTACTGAATGTCATGCTCTGCTCTAGATGTTGGAGGTAGCTAAGAAGCAAAATATTATGCTTGGGGGCTGGGAAGGTGGCTCAGTGGTATAGCGCTTGCGTTGCATGCCTGAGGCCCTGGGTTTGATTCCTCAACACCACATAAGCAAAAAGAAAAAAGCCGGAGGTGGCGCTGTAGCTCAAGTGGTAGAGTGCTAGCCTTGAGCTGAAGAGCTGAGGGACAGTGCCCAGGCCCAGAGTTCAGGCCCCATGACTGGACCCAAAAAAAAAAGTTATGCTTTTGTGGAGTCTTGGATATGTGAAATACATGCTTAAACATTTCATTATAAGAATGGTAAACTTCGATAGAAGAAATGGGAATGAAACCTCAGTTTTTAAAAATGATAAAGCTGTTTCTCTGGGAAGTTACCCCCAAATGACAAGATACTAAGGTTTTTTGCCCAATAAGTTGGAAGACCTTAAGAGTGATGTGCAATCTCTGGGCACTGGTGGCTCACACCTGTAATCCTAGCTACTCAGGAGACAGATTTGAGGATCATGGTTTGAAGCCAGCTCTGGGCAGCAAAGTCCCTGAGACTTGTCTCCAGTTAGCCATCAGAAAAGGGCAAGTAGTGGTGTGTATCAAAGTGGTAGAGCACTAGCCTTGAGCAAAAAAAGAAAAAGCTCAGGGGCAGCATCCAGGCCCTGAGTTCAAGCTCTATAACAGAAAAAAAAAAAAAAAGTGAGGTGCAATGTTTTGGCTGAAGGAGTCTGGACAAGCTCTTCGCTGATGTTGAAGAGGAGGGTCTTGCATCTCCCGGGGCCCATAAATTTCTTTGCCTCTTGTTTCTTCTAGGGATGACCTTGGTTTTGCAGGATCAGAATTGGGTAGTATCCATACAAAAAATGACTAGCATGGCACAAGTTGGGCAGAAAACAAAAGAAGTTCAGTCTCCAATACCCTCATCCCTCTAGCTTGGCATACAGGGTAAGGGTGTTAGTATTATGCTCACCTTTTGGTTGCCTCAGCTCCACTTAGACCTGAGCCCCTCCCATCCCTAGAGTTCCCGCCATACAGCTGGCCCCTCCCTCTATCCGCCCAGACCCACCTGAGCTCCCATCTACCTCACTTCCTGTCCCCCAGACCCTGCTGCTACCTGGATAAGGATAGGTGCCATGTGCTCTCTCTTGGAGGAAATATGGCTCTTTTAATCTATTAATCTTCTTCTTTTGCTTGCTGCCTGCCTCTGAGTGGTCCCCTGGGACCCTTCAGAGGGAATAAGAATTTTAACCCCCCCCCCTTTATTAGTATTGGAATTAACTCAAGGCCTTAGCACTTCCTCGGCAGGTTCTCCAGCCCCTTTTTTCATTGGTTCTTTTCTTTTTTTTTTTTTTTTGGTGGGTCGTGGGGCTTTAACTCTGGGCCTGGGCGCTGTCCCTCAGCTCTTCAGCTCAAGGCAAGCGCTCTACCAATTGAGCCACAGCACCACTTCCGGTTTTCTGGTGGTTTATTGGAGATAGGAGTCTCACGGTCTCTCCTGCCCGGGCTGGCTTTGAACCGCGATCCTCAGATCTCAGCCTCCTGAGTAGCTAGGATTACAGGCGTGAGCCACCAGCGCCCGGCATTCATTGGTTATTTTCTCTAAAAAAAAAAAAAATCCTAGGTAGGGTCTCACTTTATTCCTGGGTGGGCCTGGGCTGTGATCCTTCTATTTTGTGCTTTCCCCTGACACTGGAGCAACAGGTATGGGCTACTCTGCCTAGCCACCAGTTGAGATGGAGTCTCGCAAATTTACTTTCTGCTTGTCTGCCCTCAAATTCTAATCCCCAAACTTCACCTGAAAGTACCATCCCAGAAGAACACAGAGACACACAGTCAGGTACAGAGAAAGAGGTTTATTGTCAGCCGAGGAGAGGACAAGGCTAGTTATCTTACAGGAGAGAAAAAGTGCTTGTCTTGGAGCTGGGAAGGTGGCTCCGTGGTAGAGCGCTTGCCTTGCATGCATGAGGCCATGGGTTCGATTCCTCAGCACCACATAAGCAAAAAGAAAAAAGCTGGAAGTGGCACTGTGGCTCAAGTGGTAGAGCTCTAGCCTTGAGCTGAAGAGCTGAGGGACAGCGCCCAGGCCCAGAGGTCAGGCCCCACGACCGGACCCCAAAAAAAAAAAAAAAGTGCTTGTCTTTATCTAAGGAGGTTTTTATCATCTAGAGGGGCTAAGGGCGGGATTTCATGCGGGAAGTGAAAAGCAGAGGATTCCGTTACGGTGGGCTAAGATTTAAGGCAGCTGCCCGAATAGTAGATGAAGAGGCCTGCTGTTACCATTTATGCCGGTGACTGACCAAATGGAAGGTGAAAGGGAGGGAGGTGGCCAAAGGGACCCTTTGTCGGCCAATCCGGGGAAAGGAGCACGTCAGGCTAACATCACCTACCGAGTAGCTCGGGCTTAGGCTTCAGCAGCCTAAGCTTTCAGGCTTTTCAAACAAGGTCTCCTTATGTCTCCTGACCCTTCGGCCTCTGCCTTCCAGAGTCAATGCGCTGGGCTTGCTTTCCCGGACTTTTAGCCAGCCACCTAACTGGGAAGGAGCACATCTGAGAGGCCGGATTGCGAGCGGACCCGGGCGGGCTCCACTTCTGAATAGGGAGCCCAGCAAAGCGGCGTCGCCTCCGGCCCGCCCCCAGGGCGGGGCAAAAGAGTGAGGCGTGGACTTGAGGCGGGACACACCGGCCACAAGCACCCCTGAGCCGTGTTCGGGGAGAGAAGATCGAGGGACCTGGTGTGGGGGTAATTGGGCCGCGGAGGGTCACAGCTCCTCTGCGCGAGCGGCTCGAGCCGGGCGGGCGAATGCCTGACGCTGCTCCGGTCGGCGAGTCTCGTCGTACCTACTTGAAGGCGCCTGCGCACTGGGAACCCCACCCTTGGAGTCACCTGGGGAAAAATCCACCCGCCCGCTTCGCACATGCGCAGTACCAGCTGCCCGGCCGAGGAGTCACGTGTTCTGCGCCCAGCGCCTTCAGGGCGGGCGCTTCCTGTCGCTTCCTCGGCGGCCGCCCGGGGGCTGCGGGAAGCCAGGGCGGCGCCGGGCTGGAGAAGGCCCGTGTTTGATTCGGAACCGCCGCGAGGTACGCCGCTTACCCGCTCCCCCTACCCCCCGGCCCGGGGAGGTTTGGGGGCGGCCGGGGAGCC
>NW_012267277.1:1041569-1066852 GCF_000151885.1 Dipodomys ordii | reverse complement strand
TCCGGCTTTTTTCTTTTTGCTTATGTGGTGCTAAGGAATTGAACCCAGGGCCTCATGCTTGCAAGGCAAGCGCTCTACCACTGAGCCACCTTCCCAGCCCATGGCAGTATAGTCTTACTGAGGGTGTTGAAGAGTTGTTCCCTACATTGACAGTCCTCAATTTCACTTTGTGCACCTTGGGTCTACAGAATAAAGGAGCCACTGATTGGGACATTGGGAACCCAATGGCTCCAGACTGGGCTCTACCCTAGTTCATTGTGTGATTCTCTCCTGTCAGCTGGGGCTTTTTGTGGAGTTCAATCCTGAGGAGATGCTGCTGGGGATGGACGAGACTGAAGATGATGGGGACCTGGAGGCTGAGCTGCTGGCTCTCACAGGGGAAGCAGGGAGCACAGTGAGGAAGCCAGCACCCAAGGCACAGGGTGAGTTTCTGCCACTGGCCTGGGCTCGATGTGTATATGGTGGATAGGGTAGTTGACTTGTAGCCTGTAGGATCTAGCCACATCCCTTGGTCCTTTTTTTGTGCCTGTCATGGGGCTTGAATTCAGGGCCTGGGCACTGTCCCTGAGAAATTTGCTCAAGGCTAGAGCTTTACCACTAGAGCCACAGCTCCACTTCCATGTTTTGATCGTTACTTGGAGAAAAAGAGTCTCACAGACCTTCTGACTGAGCTGGCTTTGAACCATGGTTTTCCAGCTCTCAGCCTTCCAAGTAGTTAGGATTATAGGCATGAGCACCTGGTACTCAGCTTTCCTTGGCCTGTTTTGTTTTGTTCTGTTTTTGCCAGTCCCAGGGCTTGAACTCAGGACCTTGGCTCTGTCCCTGAGCCTTTCTGTGCTCAGGGCTAGCACTCTACCTCTTGAGCCACGGCACCACTTCCAGCTTTTTCTGTTTATGTGGTACTGAGGAATTGAACCCAGGGCTTCATTCATGCTAGGCAAGCACTCTACCACTAAGCCACATTCCCAGCCCTCTCCTTGGCCTTTCTGTTTTTGTTTTTTTGTTTGTTTTTGTCCGTCATGGGGCCTGAACTCTGGGCCTGGGTGCTGTCCCTCAGCTTTTCAGCTCAAGGCTAGTGCTTTACCACTTGAGCCGTAGCGTCATTTCTGGCTTTTTCTGCTTATGTGGTGCTGAGGAATTGAACCCAAGGCCTCATACATGCAAGGCAAGCACTTTACCACTGAGCCACCTTCCCAGCCCCTCCTTGGCCTTTCTGCTACCCACATCCCTTCTCAGCTCTCCTACCAAGAGGACAATCGCCTGTGTGATAGTTCTCTCTGTCCCTGAGCTATCACTCACCCTTGTGGACAAATCTGATTCTCACTGTTAATTCCGGTCACTAGCATTAGCTAGGTCTTGGTGCCCAGAAGGGGCCCAATTAGCACTGGGCACATAGTACTTGTATAAAGATTCTGCTGAATGAATAAGTGAAGTCTCCCTTTGCTGACTGCATAGAGACAGAGCTCTTAGGCCTGGAAGGATGGGGGAGGGTTAAATCTTCCTCAGAAAGAATCAATCATTCCTTCTTCCATGTGTCACTGACCTGGGGATGATGAGTGGATGAGGAAGGGGGTCACAGATCTGTGCATGCTTTTAGATTAGACAGCCTTGTATATAACCCTCACCAGCTTGTTCTTTGTTTATTCAGTATAATAAAATGGGGGTAGTATTACCCATCTTGCAGAATGGTTTTGAAGCTCAAATTGATGCTAAAAATTTTTACAAATGTGAAATGTTGGAGGTAATGGATGCACATATTTAAGAACTACTGCAGAAATGTAGCAGAAGGGCATCTTGTTGCTCATTGTAACCCAAGAGAGTGTCCTTCCCTGACAAGGGTTTTGAGCTGGGTCACAAAGAAAAGGAGTTTTCTTTTTTTCTTTTTTTTTTTGGGGGGGGTCCAGTCGTGGGGCCTGAACTCTGGGCCTGGGCGCTGTCCCTCAGCTCTCCAGCTCAAGGCTAGTCCTCTACCACTTGAGCCACAGTGTCACTTCTGGCTTTTTTCTTTTTTGCTTATATGGTGCTGAGGAATCAAACCCAAGGCCTCAGGCATGCAAGGCAAACACTCTACCACTGAACCACCTTCCCAGCCCCAAGAAAAGGAGTTTTCTGACTGAGACTTTTCTGTGGGAAGGAAGGGTGACTTCTGGGTGGGCACATATCCCAATGCAGTAGATTGTAGACAGTCCTTTTCTTGTCCTGAACCTTATTTGAGTTATCCTGACCTTCTGTGACCCTTTTTTCCCCCCAGCACCTCTGCCCATGGCCCACATCGAGAAGCTGGCAGCAGATTGTATGCAGGAAGTGGAGGATGAAGAAGATGAGGAGGAAGGACTGGAGGAGGATACAGATCTGCTAGTGAGTCTGCCAGGCTGCCATCCAGTCATTCATTGTTCAAGGTTGGGCCTGATGGGGGTGAAGCCTTGGACAGAAGCCGTGGGTTTGCCTCTGTGTCTCTGACTTTGATGTACCCTTCCCAAGCTTGTCTTCCTGCCTCTGTAGTACAAGACTTCTCTCCTTTAACTTCTCTATAAGCACTGAAGTTGGGATTCTCAGATTTGATCTTTGCTGTTTTCAGTGTACTTGGTTATATTAAAGAAACGTTTTGGGCTGGGCGCCGGTGGCTCACGCCTGTAATCCTAGGTACTCAGGAAGCTGAGATCTGAGGATCATGGCTCAAAAGCAGGGGAAGGAAAGTCCATGAGACTCTTATCTCCAATAAACCACTAGAAAACCACAAGTGGCGCTGTGGCTCAAGCTGTAGAGCGCTTGCCTTGATCTGAAGAGCTCAGAGACAGTGCCCAAGCCCAGAGTTCAAGCCCCACGACCGACCAAAAAAAAAGAAATGTTTTGGGAGACTGGAGTTTTGGCTCAAGTCTGGTAAAGCACCAGCTGTGAATGAAAAAAGCCCTGAGTTCAAGCTCCAATCTCAGCACTAAAAAATAAAGCCGGGCAAGTGATGGCTGACACCTGTAATCCTGGCTACTCTGGAGGCTGAAATCTAAGATTACAGTTCAAAGCCAGCCTGGGAGGAAAGTCCATGAGACTCTTCTCTTCCCATGAGACTTTCTAACTACCAGAAAAAAAAAAAAAGCCAAAAATGAAGCTGTGGCTCAAAGTGGTAGAATACTAACCATGAGCAAAAACTAATTGAGAGTACGAGGCCTTGAGTTCAAGTCCCAGTACCAGTGCAAAAATATAAACAAACTAGAAGTGTTTTGGTAAAGGAGACTAAGCACAAGTACTTGTCACCGGTGTGATTATGAGGCCTCCATGTTTCTGGGACTCATACCTCCCCAGACAGAGCTGCAGGAGGTCCTGGGTGTGGATGAAGAAATTGGATCACTGGATGGTGGTGAGGCCAAAAGCCCAGACCTCTCTGAGGAGGATAAGAGGCAGGAAGACACTGAACCTCCAATGAAGACAGCCTTCCTCATGGCTTCCAGCCCGGTGACTGAGGTAAGTTCTGGAGGTGGGTCCCTGTGTGTTGTGACACCAAGGCTGCTAAATAAACTTTCAACAGCCGCTTCCCCAAGGAGAAGCCAAGTGTGAGAAACTTGATCTGGCCCCTTTAAAGGCTTCTTTGTTTTCCCAGAGTTTCCCTTGAAGCCATTTCTAGGCCTCCACAGGTTGTCTGGGCTTCTGTGTTTGCCTGACCTGACCTCTTGCTTCTCCAGTGGGTCTTTACCTCATATCTTGGAATTTTGGGCTCTTTGTCCTGAGCCCGAGAGCTCCATCTTCTGGAGCTTCCACACAGGGAGCAAGTGGCAAGAGCCTCACTGGCTAGAGAGTAGAGCAGCCCTGAGATGACGTATCTACAGGTTGGTGAGCCTCGGGGACTACAGGCTTTGCTGGAGGAACGGATCCATAACTACAAGGAAGCTGTAGCCAGTGCCAAGGAGGCTGGTGAAGCAGCGAAAGCCAGGCGCTGTGAACGAGGTCTGAAGGTGAGTTGGGCCCCTCAGGAGAGGAAGGCTATGGGTAAGGTAGCAGGGTACGCCGCACAAGTGGAAGAGAGGCTTCTCTCCCAGCCTGCTGGATATGATGGACCACTAGCCTGTCTTTGAGCAAGACCCAAAGGTAAAGATGGCTACTTGGGATTCTGGACAGATTTTCTTCCTTAGACTCTGGAGTCCCAGCTTGCTACTGTGAGGAAAGGCAGAAAGATCAATGAGGATGAGATCCCACCACCAGTGGCCTTGGGCAAGAGACCCCCTGCCACCCAGGAAACTAGTAGAAATCTGAAGGCGGACTCTCCAGCTCTTCCTGCCATGGACCCAGGTAGCTGGAGATACGTAAATACTGCCTACTTCCCAGGGTCAGTGGCCTCCCCTCCCCTCCCTTCCCATTGGCACCAGTCACCTTCCCCAAGAAGTCCATTGACTGTGGAGACCAGTGACCACTGGGAACCCCAAGTGCACTCTCCCGTGACTCTTACTCCATTCCTGGGGGATTTTTGTTTCCTGTAGACAGTTCTTCACAACATGAGACCAGCCTCCCAGAAAGCTCTGCCATTGCTGCCTCACCTGATTCTGCCGCAGACCCACAAGCCCTCCTCTTGGCTCGACAGAGAGAGTACAAGGTGGCTGCTCTCACTGCAAAGCGTGCTGGAGATCTAGACCGGGCCCGAGAGCTCATGAAGATTGGGAAGGCAAGACCTCTGGCTTAGGGACGCTGTCCCCATTCTGGGTTGTATAGATGTATAAGTGGAAGCTCGGAGAGGGAGCCAGACTGGGGGAGTTGTTTCAGCCCGGGTTCTTAAGGCTTACTTGGTTACATCTGTACCTGCTTTTCCCACTACTACAGAGATTCGGTGCTGTCCTGGAGGCCCTGGAGAAGGGGCAGCCTGTGGACTTGAGCGCTATGCCCCCGGCACCTGCAGGTCAGTGTGGGAGAGTGAGGCATCTGCTGGGGCTGGAGTTGGGTATTCAAAGGTGTAGGGCTGGCCAGGCACCCTACCTACAGTTCTTCTGCTCTGGGTCCCCAGATCTGAAGGAACTCTCACAGGCTTCTAAGATGCCGACAGCAGTCCCAGGCCTGTCCCCAGCAGTGGAGCGGGTACAGCCAGTGATGGCCCCTGCCATCCCAGCGACCGCAGGTAGGACAGGCCGTGAGACTGTGGAGAGGTGGACTTGAGGAGAGGCAGGCAGAGCTGATGCCTTCTTCTTACCCATGTTAGTGGCCCCTGCAGAGCCACAGACAGTGCTGGACGCCCTCCAGCAAAGGCTGAACAAGTACCGAGAAGCCAGTATCCAGGCCCGGGCCAGTGGGGATGAGCGCAAGGCCCGGATGCATGAACGAATTGCCAAGGTGGGTGCAAGGTCCTTCAGTCCCCTGCTCTGTGTTGGCCTCTTTCTCTGCCTGGCTGCTCCCTTTTTTTTTGCTCCTTCCACTTGTGTTAGACTTCTCTGCGTCTCCATCTCTGTCTCTTGTTCTTATGATCTCAGGGCTCTTTCTCACAGAGCTCTTGTCTTCCCCAGTCTCTTTTCCCCTTGGTGGGCATGGAGCCTGCAGACTTCAGTCCACCAGAGGTTCTTCCCTCCCTTCCTTTCTGTGCAGCAATATCAGGATGCTATTCGAGCACATCGAGTAGGACGGAGAGTGGACTTCGCTGAGTTGCCTGTTCCTCCAGGTGAGTGAGACTTCTTTATTCTACGGGCCCTATGAGGTCTCCTGAGCAAGGAGAGGGAGCCATGAAAAGACTATCCGCAGCCTCATGTATACCTAAGGTGCTGCCTCCCCTCCATTCTAACTTCCCTCGCAGGATTTCCCCCCATCCCTGGCTTGGAATCCAATGTGGGCACCTCAGAAGACTCAGTGGCAGCAACTTTGGCAGCTGCCCAAAGACTAGCCTCAGAGGATGCGGCCCCAGCAGATGAAGATGAGGATGAGGACAAGGTTTGACTGAGGGCCCAAGACTCCAGAACATGATGGGTGGATATAGCAGACGAGGGGTAAATGAGACCCTGTGGTTCACACTTAACAAATCCAGTGAGGTCAGTATCCTTGTCTCTATTTTAAGCTCCGTCCCTGTCAGAGCTAGAACTCAAACCCAGGTGTTTGTGGCCCTGGGCTTCTTCAGCTCTTAAGTTGCTGTAAGACTCAGGAGAAACCACTAAGCTCCCATAACACAGTGGATTAATGCAGCATTAGGAAGAGATCTTAAGTCTGAGGGCTGCCACCTAAGCATGGGGAATGGCCTCCTGACAGCTTCCTGGCCACCTGCAGGGTGAGACCCCAGCGCAGGCCCCAGTGGCCAAGAAGCCGGCACAGCCTTTGGGCCCTCCAGCCCGGTCCTTACCTGAATCTAAAGCTTCAAGTTCTAAGGAGTCACTGAATCCATCTGGTGAGTTGGAGACAAGCAGGATGGAAAAGTCAAGGGTCTTGAGAGGGGCAGGCATGGCTGCCCTAACCATTGGCTTTTCCCTTCAGTGCAGGAGCAGTTAGCATTGCTGGAGGCTCGGAAACTGCAGTATCAGCGAGCAGCTCTGCAAGCCAAGCGCAGGCAGGACCTGGAGCAGGCCAAAGCTCACATGCGGGTTGCCAAATGTCTTGAGGCTCAGATTGCTCAGGCCAGAGTTGGCCGACCTGTTGACTTTTCAAAGGTGAGTTCTAACTGTATATGCACAAGGTTTTCTCACTTGGTAGTCGGGGCCAGGCGTCATTGACAGGCAGGGCCCTGGACGAGGGTGGTTCCTGGAAGGAGGACAAATTTGGGTAAGATGAGGTGACAGCTGGAAAAGAGCATTTTGCTTATGCCTTTCTTTCCATCATGGTCCTGGGAGAAGTCAAGGGAAGGAAACAAGGACTTCTTGTAGTCAGAGGTGTCCAGACAGGACAAGGCTAGTGAATGTTAGTCACTGAAGGTGGTAGGAGTTCAAGAAACATCTAGCATGGATTCTTGCATCTGTTGGGTTCAGTAAAGGAGTAATTTGACTCTTGGGCCCCGAGGGGCCTGGTGACCTGGGCAGGTGCCTTCACCCTTGACGGATGAAGAGGGTGATTTCATCCTTATCCACCATGAGGACCTGCGACTATCCCAGAAGGCTGAGGAGGTATATGCCCAGCTACAAAAAATGCTTTTGGAGCAACATGAGGTCAGTAGGCTGTGTGTCTGCCTCTTCCTTCCTTTTTAGCACCCTTGGTCTCCCTGTGGAGAAAGGCATGGGGCTCAGAGTAGGTGGGCCCCAAATTGTAGTTCTTTTACTTATTGGCTGTGTGCTTTGGGCAAGGCACTTCCCTTCTTGAAACACATTAACTTCATTTGTAAAACAGGAGGATGCTAAAAACCCTTCTTTCAGGATGATTATGAAGTTGAGACAACATAGTTAAGAGGATTGTACACTGTAAATGTTTTCCTGTCTGTCTCCCTATCTGATACACAAGATAGTGTTTGGATTCAATTTCTATGTCTGTGTGTGTGTGTGCCAGCACAGGGGCTTGAATTCAAGGCCTTGCACTCTCATTTGGCTTTTTCACTCAAGACTGGCACTCTACCACTTGAGCCCCAGCTCTACTTCTGGCTTTTTGGTGGTTATTTGGAGATAAAAATTCTCACAGACTCAAAATGTCTCACAGATCTCAGCCGCCTGAGTAGCTAGGATTAAGGCATGAAGCTTTTTTTTTTTTAATTGTGAGAATACCATACAGAGGGGTTACAATTACATGGGCAAGATAATGAGTACATTTCTTATCAAGCATTGTTGCCTCCTCCTTTGTTTCCCCTTCTTATCACTTCCCATCCCTCCCTGTCTCCCCCCACCCCCCGCCCCGAAAAGCTGTAAAGTTCGTTTTTCGACATAAGCATGAGGCTTTTTAAGTGAGTTTTTCCTCAGGAGAGGAAAGAGCAAAGCATAGGCAGAAGAGGTTGATGGGACATTTGCTAGGGGAGGAGAAGTGAGGCTGTAGAGGAAGGTCGGCTTTAGCAAGCCCTGCCTGGCTCTGGAGTCACTACGGGCTCATTTTTCAGAAGTGCCTGCTGTTCTCCAAGCAGTTCATGCACCAGGGCAATGTGGCTGAGACAACCCGGTAAGTACCAGGGCTTGTGGGGTAGGGAGCAGACAAGGAGCCTCACCCTGCTGACGTTCATAACCGTCTCTGGCAGGTTTGAGAAGCTTGCTGAGGACCGTAAGAGACAGCTTGATATCCTGCAGCTGGCTCAGGCCCAGGGCCTCGATCCTCCCAGCCACCACTTTGAGTTGAAGACATTCCAGACTGTGAGGTGCTAATGCCTAAAGGAAACAGTGGCTCTCTGCAGGGTTGGGGCAAAAGGTTGAGAGAAAAAGCCTGGAGACTTGTCTTTAGTAAGAGTTCCCAGTGCCCCAAGTAGTAGGGTAGGAAAAATTTAGAATCATAATGGCTGTTGAAAGAGCTCTGTTCCAGAGTCAGAGACAAGGTGTATTTGTGCACTACTCTGCCCCATCTTTACCTGATGTTAGAGGTGTAGCTCAGTGGTAGGAGGTGCTCTGGGCTGAACCCCCAGCAGTGCAAGTTAGCTTCTCTTACCTGGGGTCCTTGCTTCTGGCACTAGTCAACTGGGCAGGCAGTAACTGGAATGGGAGCATTGTTCTACCACTCTGTTTCACTCCAGGCTCTCTCCATTCTTCTTGGCCATAGGATCTTCTCAGAGCTCAATAGCACAGAAATGCATCTCATCATTGTCCGGGGAATGAACCTCCCAGCCCCTCCAGGTAACACAAGTGCAACCCTCTGCAGGAGGATCTGGACCTGACGCCACTCTAAGCGCTGGGTTTCTGGCTACTCCCTCTGACCCAGCTCCCTTTTGTCTTTACAGGGGTGACCCCTGATGACTTGGATGCTTTTGTGCGGTTTGAGTTTCACTACCCTAACTCGGTGAGGCTCAGGTAGTTAGGATCCTCAGAATCCCAGAACTCTGCTCAGTTTCTATCTGTGGGTGGTCTGGCTATAAAGGGGTTTGAAGACTTTCCAGCCTGTTCTCCACAGGGTCTCCTCTCTCAGCACTGACCTAGTCCACAGTTCCTGGCCCCTATATACCCTGTTTTTCAGGCTCTCCTGATTATGTCTTCTCTGCTTTAGGACCAGGCTCAAAAAAGCAAAACGGCTGTGGTGAAGAACACAAACTCCCCAGGTGAGTGCCACCTAAGTGCCCCAACTCACTGCCATCCCCTCAGTGCATAGCACTTGTGTTTCCAGAATACTTTCAGATCTTACTAATCTTACTTGGCCTACTCAACTTTGGAAATGCAGGTGTGATTAGTACTACTCCTACATAATTGGGGAAATTGTGGCTCAATAAGGTAAAAGGACTTGCCTAGGGCCTCAAAGCAAGTTAGACTCTCATCCAGGAATTTTTGTGTGTGTGTGTGTGCCGGTTATGGGGCCTGAACTCTGGGCCTGGGCACTGTCGCTCAGCTCTTTAGCTCAAGGCTAGCACTCTACCGCTTGATCCACAGCGCCACTTCTGGCTTTTTCTGCTTATGTGGTGCTGAGGAATCGAGCCCAGGGCCTCATTCATGCACCACTGAGCCACCTTCCAAGCCCTCACCCAGGAATCTTTACTCAAATTTTAAGTCCTTTCCACTTTGTTACAGTCTGTATAAGATTACACAGCTTCCAAGGCCTGGACCTACATGCTCTACCTCCCTCTCATGGCACACACCTGAATTGCAGGCTGAGGTCAAGAGAAGAAACCTGCATGGTTCTTCATTTCCACTTTAGGCAATCCCTGGGAGTCAGGCTCCTTTCCTTCTCCATCTTTTGTAGAATTTGATCAAGTCTTTAAACTAAACATCAACCGAAACCACAGAGGCTTCAGGAGGGTGATCCAGAGCAAAGGAATCAAGTTTGAAATCTTCCATAAAGGGTGAGGTTCCCTTCAGTAACATGGCTAAGGTGGGCAGGGAGACAGTTCTGTCTTTTGGTGCCCTTTTGGCTACTGCACAGTTCTGAACAGGGCTCAGCCAATTCATTTCTGCCTTCCTTCTCAAACAGTCTAATCCTCTGCTCTCTTTTGACTTCCAGATCTTTCTTCAGAAGTGATAAGCTGGTTGGCACAGCACACCTGAAATTAGAACGACTGGAGAATGAGTGTGAGATAAGAGAAATTCTGGAGGTAGGGTATTCAGTGGGCAAGCTTGGTACGGGGAGAGCCAGTACTGATGAATGCCAGCCCTTACTAAAGACAGCTTTTTCTGATGTGCTGTGGAAGAGGTGGTATCCCCATTTCACAGATGGAAAAGGTTAAAAAAGAATGAGAAACTTGTGATAGGAAACAGCCATACTGTTACCATAACATCCAAGTCCCAGGGATGAAAGATGAGAGAAGACTGTTGTGGAGACTGATACACAGCTGTGACAGTTGACAGATCTATTTCCAGGTTTCTAGGGGTAGGGCTGTGTGTGATTGGAACAGTGAGCTAGCCTCATGAAGAACTAAAACAAGCTATAGACTTGAAACTCATATAGTATTTCTGGATGAGTGACTCATGAGAATGCAGCTCGTCTGTGCTTAGGATATTGGCCCCCAGATCGCTCAAGTTTCCATGAACTGAGGGATTACACAGGCAGTAGACTCTTGCAAGCTCCTCAAACAGATAGGGAAACTTGGATTAGAGATGAAAATGGGTTGTTAGTCCCACAAAATGTGTCCTGCGCAAAGCCTGGTCCAAACCATCCTTAGTGAACTTTGGAAGACCAAGGCTTTCTCCACTGAGCTGCCCGGCCTCCTGCCTGCCTGGAGGAAAAGGTGAGGCCTGGTTTGTACTGGCCTCATTGAGGCCTGTGAGATTTGTCAGATGTCTTGCAGTGCTTTGTGCTTCAGCTGCTCTTGCTGTGCTGAAGGAGGGTAGCAGGATAGATAGAAAGGAACCCTTGACTTGGTTCTGGTCAGTTAAGACCATAGTTATCTTCTCTAGGCCTTCAGTGAAGTGAGGGTTTGGGCTCTGATTTTTAGGCTGCTTCTTGAAGCCAGTGTTTTGTTTGTTTTCTCCAGGAGTTGCCATTGGGATTGAGGGGAAAACTGAGTGAGAAAGCTGTAGGTTTCTCATGGTCTCTTCTGTTAGAGAGGACTGATGCTTACCTAGATTTCTCTGTTACATATTCATAGGACTTACCTAAAACCCACACATTGGGCGGGCAAGGCTGTTTCCATAGAAGATTATGATGTGAAGCCCTGCAGAACACCTTAGCTCTTCTCTTCTTGGGGGCTGCCTGTCCTTTTAGTTACAATCTCCGGCTCTGTGGTTCTCATAGGTCCTTGATGGAAGGAAGCCCACTGGCGGGAAGCTGGAGGTAAAGGTGAGGCTGCGAGAGCCTCTGAGCGGGCAGGATGTGCAGATGGTCACTGAGAACTGGCTGGTCCTGGAGCCCAGGGGCCTGTGAGGTAGGCAGCTCTCTGGACCTCGAGAACCCTGTCTTCTCTCTGCCTGGTCCCCACAAATAAAACCCTTCTCTTAGCTTGTATCTGGGAAGAAAGCCTCCAAATTTCTCTTCTATGAGGTAGAAATCTTGAGTAGGGCTCCCAGGCGGTGTTTCTTTTCCTCAGTAGAGAGGGATGGTAACCTTCCAGTTCTTAACTGTCTTCAGGAAACCCCTTCTGAAGTATTTGCTTTTGCTGCGGTTTAAACTGATTTGCTTTGCTTTTGCCCTGTGCAGCAGGTGGTCAGCACTAGGAGAGAACCAACCAGCGGTGATGTGAACCAATTGGCTTTCCCAGCTTCACTAGCTTTGAAAGTCTTTGTATATAAGAGATGCTGCTACACAAGCACCAAAGACCTAGAGAATGGGCCCTACTAACCATGGTTCTGGCTTTCCTCTTACGGGCCCCTTCTAAGCCTTCATGGAAGCAGGCTGGATCCCAGAAGCTACCCCAACCTGCCCTAAATGTGGGTGAAGGCAAGGAAGGATTCCCTCATTGCTCTGTCATGGAGTACTTCAGCCCCTTAACCTCTGCATTGCAACTGTGTGCAGCTTACCCCTGCTCCCAGTTGTACTATTTCTGGATGTGCCTTTAAAAGATGTAACTGAAGGGACAGGATGTGTGACGGTGATCGGAACTTCCACTAGTGTTCCGTGATAGCTGGTTAGTCCCGTTCAGCCAAGTTTACCCCAATTCTGCCTGTGCCTGTGCCTTTGTTCCTGACAGCTGCTGCACTAGCCTTCCTGCTTCCCAAGGGACAAAGTGGAAGAGGAAAGATACTTATGGTACTACTTTGGTGGGAAATAAGGGTAAGGTTGTATCTCGGGTTTGGTCCATGTACCTAAGAAGGAAGACTGATAACAGAGGAAAAAAATACATATATATTTATATTAAAGTTTATGTAGTCATTTTTATTTAAGAAACTAGGTCTCGCTCGTTGTAGGGATTTTATTCTCTACACACAGTGTAAACCATCAGTCTAAAACAACAGTCCGCTTTAAAAGCCAAGCTCACAGTAACACGGAGCCACTGCACTTGTGGCTTCCTCACTTGAGAGAAAAGAAGGGGAAGAAAACTCTTCCCCTCAGCTGATCACCTGAGATTTCCCTTAATTCTTTCCACAAAGTTTTCCTGTGGATGGAAACAATGAAGGGATTTGTAGTATATTTAATATTCAAAACTACAGTATTCTACATTTTTTTAAGAAATAAACACCCTATTCCCTATCTCTTTTTTTGAAGCATTATGTTCAATGAAGTGTTCTTCAAGATTGTTACTAAAACCTGTAATGAAGCGCTTATTATAGTATTGTATAAGCATAGCTCAGGGACTGAATTCAAGCATGTGTTGGGAATAACAGGGACAGGCCATGCTTCTGTGCCCCAAAGAACAGAGCCTAGTGAATAATACAGCAGGACTACTATCAAAGGATTTTTCTAACAGCCCTCTAGCTCCTATCTTTCCTGTCATTTGTGAGCTAGACATACATGAGAGATTGAACCCTCAATTGCTGTCTTATATGTCAAAAAGTAATCTAGCATGAAAAGAAGGGTCATCACCTTTGTGAAATGACCTAGAGCAAAAAGGGCTGGCCTGAAGGATGCAACCAGTCCTTAACTTCACTTTTGTGTTTGCATCCAACCCAGAATGTGCCAAAAAGGTGGAATTATCCTCAAGTTCTAAATTCATGCCTGTGCTAGGAATATTGTTTCAGTCAGACATTTTCCGTGGCTCTGAAGGTTTTTTCTTAGGCAGCCCGCTTAATTTCAGTGTGCTTCAGCTGAGATGCCCCACAAAGCCACCCACTGGACTTAGAGACTAAGGTTCTTAAAAGGCCTTTGTTGTGGCCAGCACATTCATGGGAGTGGGAGTGGCTTGCAGAGCTTCATCTTATCCTTAGATCTGTCCAAATAAAGTAACCAGCATTGGAGGTGGGGAAGACTAGGAACTAGCCACAGTCCAAGTAATCTTCAAATTTTATATTGTTTGGTCTAGTACAGAATATACTTCTGAATTGGCAAACTGAAGAAATTTTAGCATTAGGAAGCTTTGGTCAAAGTGCAAATTCTTGAGTGACTTTAACATTCTTTTTTCTCTGAAACCTGCACAGTTGCTTTCAAATTCTCAATACTTACTTTCCAAATATTTGTGGTCTCTCTTTTAAGATTTTGGTCTTTTCAGGTTGAACCCAACATTGGGGCTGAGATAGGTGGATACAGGGAACTTGCACCTGGTCTAGCTCTATCCCAGGTGGATTCTTCTCCTTCTCTGGGTATCATTCTTTTTCCACCCCCTGGCCCTTGTATTTGTACAATCCCTAACAAGTCTCAATGAGTTTTAGTAAACTAGAAACCTCCATCACAGCTTAATTTCAGAAAGTGTTGAACAGATTATCTGAAATAATTTCTTATGACCATAGATAAATCAGAAGTTTGAGGCTTACCAGCAGGAACCAATCTAAGTAAGGAAATTACACAGTTAGATCCCCCATAAGTCCAGGTGTTCAGAAATTGTTGCTAAGAATAACGGGAGAAACTACACTGCCAGGCCATTTTATAAACATGCAATTTTTTTTTAATTTAGTAATTACCAGAATGGCAATTTTGTTCCTTTTCAGTTGTCTTTAAGTTTACAATATAGAAAATGTCTGATTAGGAATGTAACGTTTCAGCATTTAACTTTGTATGATATAAAACCAAAGATAAGAAGGGGAAAAACTAGTTTTAGTTGTTTATGTCCTGTTTCACAGGATGGTTTTTCTACACATAAAGGGCATTTTACACAGTTAAGAATGGACCCGATTATACAAGGCCAGAGCTTGAGTGGGAGAGTTAAAAGCTTGCATTGACTGTGAAGAAATCTGTACAATGGCAAACTGTATTTGTTGGGAGCAGGAAGAAAAGAGCTAGGAAATCAGGACAAGCCTCTAGAAGCCCTGGACTTGTGAGGTACATTTATACTAAGCTTGCTATGGACACCACATATACCTGCCCTTGTAAACAACTGCTGTGGGTCTCGTCTGGTTGGTGGGGTAGTAGTCTGGCAGTCCCAGGGCTCCATCCTTTACAACTAATGCTGTGTAAGCTAAATAGCCCCTGAGAAGCTTGGTGCCTCTGGTCTATGAGAAAACTTACAATCAATTCTCTGTAGGTTTTATCAGCAAAGATGGGAGGGAGATGTGGAATGTAATCCTCACCCAGCCCCATGAAGAGGATAAACTCAGCCAGACATACTTCAGACTAGGCTTTTGAGAATCTGGAAAATAGCTTCAACCTCAAACAGCTGTATAGCCTGTTATTGCCAAGTGTTGGGCCCAGCTGTAGCTTGGGAAACAGCCTCTCACTGTCCTGGAACCCAGAACATTTGAAGAACACTTTGGCTGCAGAGACTAAATCCTGTACTAAATTCTGGACTTTGAGATGATGTTAAATATAATGGAGTGGGTTTCCTGAGAGCAAGAGTTTTCAAATTGGGTTGTGACATCCTTTAATAAGAAAATGAGCACGGTTCCACATATATCCTGGGCAGACCAGACTTGGGTTTCTATATATTATCAATCTCACTAAGAAACCAGCACTTCTAGAAACACTGGTTGATTCCAAACCTGGGGCAGGGCAAGTACATGATTAGCCTGGAAAACCTTGTTAGCTATAAAAGGAAAAACTGAAAAATTATTAGTATGTCATGATGATGTAGGGGCCAACCTGAAGGTACTCCATGAGTCTAAAACATCATTTAAGCACCAAAGGAAATCACTGAAGAAAAAGTAATAGGGATGAATGGCATTTACACATGGCCAAATCCAGCTGCTACCAGTGCTAGGGCTGCAAAATCATTTTGCAGCTGTCATAGTAAAAGATCAGTACAGGTAAGAAACATCAATGGATGCTAAGTCTAGGGATACTTTGTTGTGCAAGATGTATGTATGGTGTTAAAGTGACTCTGCATGTATTAGCTCCAGTTAGGAGTGGAGAAATTGGAGGTCTTGACCAAGTGACCAGATTTACCACCATCAAGGAGAGGTAGATGGCTATCAAGTGATTGTGGTCAGATATGGATAGATTCTAATAGTGATCAATGAAATATTTTCTATTAAAAATAGGTTTTGGGGGACTTACAGTCACAAAAAAGTACCAAGGATAAACGCAAGATTATGACAGATAAAAATTCAGGAGAGCTACATGCCATTTCTGGTCCTAGGCTAGAAGTCTTACTGGAGATGAAAAATGACCTAGATATTTACTAGGCAGATCACATATAAAAAAATGTGATGCTGGGCTAGGAATGTGGCTTAGTGGTAGAGTGCTTGCCTAGCATGCATGAAGCCCTGGGTTCCATTCCTCAGTACCACATACACAGAAAAAGAAGTGGTGCTGTGTGTGGCTCCAAAGGTAGAGTGCTAGCCTTGAGCAAAAGAAGCTCAGGGACAGTGTCCAGGCTCTGAGTTCAAAGCTAAACACCAGCAAAAAAAAAAAAAAAAGTGATACTGACTGAAGTTTAGAAATGCCTGCAATTATACAATATGATTCTTTTTAATTTTCCAGTCTGAGGCTTGAACTATGGGGCCTGGGTGCTGTTCCTGAGCTCTTTTGCTCAAGGCTAGCACTCTACCATTTTCAGCACTTCACCACTTGCAGTTTTCTGGTGATTAATTGGAGATAGTCTCAATGGCCTGTCCTGCACAGGCTGGCTTTGAACCGCAATCCTCAGATCTCAGCCTCCTGGCGCCAGGCTCAGGATGTGCTTATTGACTTCGTTTATGGGAATTGACATCACTTAAATTAACATTTAAGGGAAAAGGGGTTATGGCATTTGCAGCTTTCTTGGAATTGCTTTAATTTTATGGAAAGAGGAAATTTAATAAATGTGTAAAATGTTGGCCTGAACAATACTGAATCTGGGTAAAGTGTAGTTATTGCTTTTTTGTGCTTGGAACTTTCTCAGCAGTTTAAATGGTTTTCTTTAAAAAAGGTTAAAATATTTTTAGTATATATTAACTAAAAATCCCTTGGGTATATTTTTGTCAGCTTTAAAAGAAAGGTTCATTTTGATGTTTGCCATTCAGTTGAATAGATCTTGTGTGATCCTATACTCAGCTGTGCTAGCCAAACAACCTCATTTACAAGAGCTGCCCCTTCCAAAGCTAAAAGAGTAGAAAATCCCTTTGGTCTGTGATTCACTTCAGTGAATAATCTAGCTAAAAATAAAGAAAAAGTGTGATTTCTACTTGATAAAACAGGTGTTATATAACTTGGACAAAGATCAGTGTAGAATTCTTATACCAATTCTGTACAAACAGTGCAAAATTGATGCTTCATTGTTTATTTCCCCTCTGCCCTCCCACCCCAGCCTTGGTGATGGTTGTACCCATTTTGAGCATTTCTGAGCACATGACCATAAGTAATCTTAAAAGAGAGGAGCAGAATTCTGTCTAAGACATAAGAGGAGGGGATTAGCTGCAAAGATAGCATAACTGTTGTGCAGTAACAGAAGCTCTCCAGGTCTTCTTGGTGGACGATGCATAGAAGGTTTAAAATTGTGGAACATCTGTTCCCCCCAACCACCCCATCCCACCCTTGACACTAGGTCCCTACTCCCATTCTATTCCACGCCCCCCCCCCATTAATAGTGTTAACAAAAGCTTAATCTTCCAGTTTTAAAGTGCAAATGATTTGGGTATGACTGCTGTTGCAACCGGTCTGAACAGAAAAAAATGAAGTCCTGTCTAGGCGATGTTTTCCAGAATATAAAAGATAAGTTCCATGACGACAGGGCCTTCACTGAGCTGACAGGCACCTCCATGGATCACCGGCACCAAGGCGCTGTCCAGATCATTCATGTACTGTGAAGGAAGGGGCTGGCCATTGCTCCCTGCTTGATAGCCAACCTACATCACAGAGAGAAGGGGATGATGGTTATTGAACAGAGAAGATCCCTCAAGGGGACTGAGAGGGAAAGGCAATGCCTTTCTTAGCCATGAGCTAGACACATCATGAGCGGACACAGATTCCAACTCTTAATTGTCATTTATCATCTTGTCATTTTATTTTTATTTATTTTTGTCGGTTGTGGGGCTTGAACTCTGGGCCTGGGTACTGTCCCTGAACTCTTCAGCTCAAGGCTAGTGCTCTACCGCTTGAGCCACAACACTTCTGGTTTTCCGGTGGTTTATTGGAGATAAGAGTCTCACAATCTTTTCCTGCCTGGGCTGGCTTTGAACCGTGATCCTCAGATCTCAGTCTCCTGAGTAGCTAGGATTACAGGCATGAGCCACCAGTGCCCAGCTTATGCTGTCATTTTAAATCCTGGCCACTGGATAGTTATAAGATTTTAGGTCAGTCACTTAACCAGCTAATGTCTTTGTTTCCTGGAACAGGCAGAGCATGTAGAGAGGTAAGGTAAATCAGAAATAATACCCTAACTTTTGGCTGTGAAAACTGAAATGAGAAAGCATTTATTCTTCACTCCATCTGGTCATCCATGCACCATTTTCTGAGTACTTGCAAGCACTAATTCACAGATAGATAACAGGGCCCCCTTCCCTCAAGAGGCTCAAAAATTCAGCAGGAGGGCTGGGAAGGTGGCTCAGTGGTAGAGTGCTTGCCTTGCATCATGAGGCCCTGGGTTTGATTCCTCAGCACCACATAAGAAAAAAAGCCAGAAGTGGCGCTGTGGCTCAAGTGGTAGAGCACTAGCCTTGTGCTGAAGAGCTGAGGGACAGCACCCAGGCCCAGAGTTCAGGCCCCACGATCGGACCCAAAAAAAAAAAAAAAAATTAGCAGGAGCCGGGCACTGGTGGCTCACACCTGTAATCCTAGCTACTCAAAAGGATCTGAGGATCAGGGTTCAAAGCCAGCCCAGGCGGGAAAGTCCAAGAGACTTATCTCCAATAAACCACTAGAAAACCGGAAGTGGCACTGTGGCTCAAGTGGTAGAGCATTAGCCTTGAGCTGAAGAGCACAGAGACAGTGCCCAAGCCCAGAGTTCAAGTCCTACAACCAGGGAGAAAAAAATTAGCAGGAAAATGCTTGTTCTCATTGCTTTATGTAAGGGAGTTTTCTGTTGTTAGATGATCAGTACTATTTGGGATGGAAACACAATACTTCACTAGTATTATCCTGATATTGCTTCTTGCAGCCTATGGCAAGATCTTAGTAGCAAGTATTGGTGAGTAATGCAGAAATGTAGCTGGACACAGCTTGCATTCTGCCCCGATAATGGCATAGAATAATTCTGCATAGACTAATGGTTGTCCCCATAAAGCACTCAGACCAGAAGCAGGTTGTTGACTTAATTCTGGCCTCAGAAGTAAGCAGAAAGCCTACACTCACTTCTAATGACTCAAAGCTAAGGGGTTGATTGGAAGCATCAAAGCAGAGAGCTGGTGGGACATGTCACAGATCCAAGAGTAGTATAGATTTATTAGCGTGCTAGACCACAGAAAGAGACATGGAGACCAAGAATGGGGGCTGGAGGTTGAAGGGTGGATCATATCTACAAAGAACATATAAAAACATTGAGACAGGGAGGCAAGTCTGGTAATAGGAGACTTGTAGGAAAATTACTGGGGAGACAGTCCAAATCTTGGCCATTATCTAAAAAACTGATAGTAAGAAAAACCTTATTAGCATGGCCCAGTGGCTCATGCCTGTAATCCTAGCTACTCAGGAGGCTGAGATCTGAGGATCACAGTTCAAAGCCATCCCAGGCAGGAAAGTCTTTTGAGACTCTTATCTCCAATAAATCACTCAGAACCAGAAGTGGCACAATGGCTCAAGTGGTAGAGTGCTCGCCTTGAGCTGAAGAGTTCAGGGATAGCACCCAGGCCCAGAGTTCAAGCCCCGTGACCAACCAAAAAAAAAAAAAAAAAAGGAAAAACCAAGAAAAACCTTATTAGGTATGGCTAGCCAACCCAAACTTGCAAAACAAGCTTAGGGACAGTGTGGTACTGGGCTAAAGGGTAGCACAGATGCCAGTCACTGGGGTGGTATGTTTTCAATCTCCTCTCCTTACCCCCAAGTAAAAAGGGAAGCAACTCTTTGGAAGAAATGCAGGTGAAGGAGCCATTGTCCAGTGGTTCTGAGAGTCTGACCAAGAAACATCTGGGGAGATGACTACTAGAAGGGGTATCAGAATACTACATCTGTTCAAACCAGAGGCCTGGAGATTTAAGCTTTAGGCTGAGTCAGAAAAACAGGAAATATAGGCTGCCCAATACCAGCTTCAGAGGCTGCCTACACAGACCCTTCTTACCTGATCTGAGTCTAGCGTCACACGTAATCCCAGTTTTGTCATTCCATCTTCCTTCAGAAGCTTTAGGTGGGGACAGAGAGCAAGACAAAAGGCCTTGGCCACATGCTCAGTCAGTCTGCTATGATCTGCAGGATCACTCAGGCAATTATGCTGGTCCTCATTTTCTAGGAAAAACACCTGTTCCCAAACAAAAGACACTTACTTTTTGACTAGATGTTGGGGAAAAAAAACCAAACAGATAAGCTTGTTGTATGTGAGCATCCTGATTTTCTAAGATGTGCAAGATGACCTGACAGGAGCAGGACATACAAAGACCTTGGGCCAGGAAAAGAAGGGCACAAAAAGATGTGAAAACAGTCTTGTATGAAGCAGGATGACCATGAAACAATGGTCCTGGTCCCTGCGATGTCCTGGCACCAGCTATGTGCACCTGGATGAGACCTAACTCTCTTGGCCTCAGTTTATGTGTGAAATAGAAAGCCAAAAGTCACTTAAAATGGAAAGGAATCCTAGAGATCTTATCATTCTTTATTTTAAAAGTGAGTATAGGTGAGATGTAAAAACGGAAAGTGGGGCTGTGGCTCAAAGTAGTAGAGTGCTAGCCTTGAGCAAAAGAGCTCTTAAGTTCAATCCCCATAGCTGACCAAAAAAATAAAAAATGACTATTTTTGCTGGGCCTTGTTGGCTCACGCCTGTAATCTTAGCTACTCAGGAGGCTGAGATCTGAGGATCACAGTTCAAAGCCAGCCAGGGCAGGAAAGTCCATGGGACTCGTATAAAAAATTAACCACCAGAAAACTGGAAGTAGAGATGTGGCTTTAGTGGTAGAGAGCTTGCCTTGAGCAAAAATGCTCAGGAGCAGCACCCAGACCCAGAGTTCAAGTCCCATGACCAAGCCTGCACCCTGCCCCCCCAAAAAGAGGATATACATATTTACTCTTAGAGCAAACTTTCTGATTTTTATAGTTCTTACAAACAGGATCCCAGCCCTGCTCCTCTTGTTCCTAGATGATTCTCTCATACTGCTTTCATATAAGAACTTAAGTTGGGGCTGGGAAGGTGGGTCAGTGGTAGAGTGCTTGCCTTGCATGCATGAGGCTCTGGGTTCAGTTCCTCAGCACCACATAAGCAGAACAAGCCAGAAGTGACGCTGTGGCGCTGGCCTTGAGCTGAAGAGCTGAGGGACAGAGCCCAGGCCCAGAGTTCAGGCCCTATGACCGACAAAAAAAAAAAAAGAAAAAAATAAGAGTTACCTATATCTGCTTTGAACTGGAACTTGCCATTATGTATTTGTCTTGTAATTTCTGACAAGTTAATCTCTGAGCTTTGCTTACTGAGAAATACCGAGGGTTTTTTTGTAAGGACATGTTATCTGAGATGGATTTAACCGTAAGTGTAGCATGACCAATCCAGCATTCTAAAGAACACAACAAAGACTGTACATATATAGCACTTAGATACAGTCTTCTTGAATTCTAATGCAAAAAAATCTCTAAAAGCTAGTTCAAGGGAAGGAAAATACTTGAGAGTACGACAGGTTGTACTTGAGATTTCTTTCCAGTAGATAAGAGTATGTATATGAAATTTTTTTTCACAGATTTATTTTTTTGGGGGTCCAGTCGTGGGGCCTGAACTCTGGACCTGGGCGCTGTCCCTCAGCTCTTCAGCTCAAGGCTAGCGCTCTACCACTTGAGCCACAGCGCCACTTCCGGCTTTTTTCTTTTTGCTTATGTGGTGCTGAGGAATTGAACCCAGAGCCTCAGGCATGCAAGGCAAGCGCTCTACCACTGAGCCACCTTCCCAGCCCCTCTCAAGATTTTTTTCTCTGTCAGAATTAATCCAGAATGTGTCTCTCTATAACAAAAAGTTGCGCTCAATGCACATCAAGGATGTCAACATCTATTTTCTTACCTCTGTCCATCTGATGACTTTTCCATTTGCTTTATACTCTGATCCATGGAATATCTTCACATTTGTTATAGATTCCATAGACTTTCCATCTATAGGACTTACAACACTAAAACAGAGGAAAGGAAAAGACAGAACTGGTAAGTGCTGCTGCTAATCACACTGGAGGCCTTGCTGGTCACATCTGTGCAGCATACCCTAGCAGAAGCCATTGTACAAACTCACTCATGACAGGGCCCATGCATGGAAATAATTCAAACACATTTCAAAAACAGGACATTCTGTCTCAGGAACTGGTTCTCTTTACAATAACAAATCACTGAATCAAGGCTGACCTTTTTCCAGGTTTCCTTCCCTCCCCCCCTCCCTACACCTTTTGGCAGTACTGAGGATTGTACTCAGGGCCTAACACTTGCTAGGTAGGTACGACCACTTGAGCTACATCACAGCACACCAGCGTTCCTTCTTTCAGTCAGTGCTTACCCACTCACCCCAACTGGCTCTACACTCTGCTCCTGATGCTGTAGCATTCATCATACAATTCTTCAAAAGTCTGCGTATGTCTTACAAATGAACTTCTAAGGGGGAGGGGAGTACGACACCGTCAATTCTGTGTGCTGTATTTCTAGTACTGGCCCACTGGTTGGGAACACAGGAGTTTAATGAATGTTTATTAAGAACTAAGGCTAGGAATGTGGTTCAATGGCAGAGCACTAATGGTAGAGAATGCCTAAGCCTCTGGATTCAACCCCAAAACCAAAAAAGTGTTACTTGTCCAAGTACTGGTGTGAATGGATGAACCACTGTCCAGGTCTACAAATTCCCTTCACTGCTAAGGTCCATGACCACCTGGGATAAATGAAAGGCCTTATTCGACAGAAACTAAAGCATAAAAGGGTTAGGGATGTGGCTCAAATAGTAGAGGTCTAAACCACTCATAAAAAAAGGTGTGTGTGTACACTAAAAGAGGCCTTAGTTTGTTAGAATACTTGGAAGCAAGAAGTCCAGATAAATTGGGGCAAATTAGAAAACAAACCTAAGCTGGCCATACCCACAATCCTCACTACTCAAGCAGAGATCTGAGGATCATGGTTCAAAGCCAGCCTGGGTAGGAAAGTCCTACTTTTTTTTTTTTTTTTGGTTCTTTCAGGGCTTGAAGTCTGGGCCTGGGCGCTGTCCCTCAGCTCTTCAGCTCAAGGCTAGCGCTCTACAACTTGATCCACAGCGTCACTTCTGTTTTTCGGAATGGTTAATTGGAGATAAGAGTCTCATGGACTTTTCCTGCCTGCGCTGGCTTTGAACCATGATCCTCAGATCTCAGCCTCCTGAGTAGCTAGGATTACAGGCATGAGCCACCGGCACCTGACGAGATTTATCTCCAATTAATCACCAGAAAAACAAGTGGTGCTGTGGCTCAAAGTGGCACTAGCTTTGAGCTGAAGAACTCAGGGACAGAGCCCAAGCCCAGAGTTCAAGCCCCACAACCGACAAAAAAAAAAAAAAAACTCACAAAAATCAAAACAAAACAAAAAAACCCACAAAACCCCCACAAATCTATGCATTACAAACTGAATTACTGAGTTTAAGCGTTTTTTCTGGCTACTCTTTGTCCCATTTTCTTCTTTTCTTCCCTCATTTCTCCTTTCCTTTCTCCCTCCTTATGTCCTTCTCTCCCTCTCCTCTGCAGGGTCTCCTCTTTTTAATCATTAGACAAACATGCCTGGTGTGGTGATAGAGGGGGAGGGGCGGGAGGGTGGCTAGCTGCATTTACCCCTTGTTAACGTTCCTGTCGTCATCCACCCACTGAATGCGGATCTGTTCCTGGGGATCCTCGGCGTCTGCCTTGCCACAGGTGATAGTGAAGTCCTTCATCTCCCGAAGCGCCTGCCTCAGGGAATCCATGTTCTCTGCAGTGATCTGGACCATAACTCCATCTAAGAATCAGCACCAAGATAGTACACATGGAAACAGTGCAAAGAATCAGCACCAAGATAGTACACATGGAAACAGTGCAAAGCCTCGAAGGACGGCGAAACATCTAGCAGATCCTCAGCATTATAAACGAAACTTCACTCTGTTCCCCAAAGCCGACAGATACAAAAAGACTTTCTTCTTTGAGCTGAATCCTCCACTCACTGAAAGACCTACGAAAGCAAATGCCAAGGTGGGCTCTGCTTAAAACCTGTCAATTTCATTTCAGACTCCAATAAAGATTTCTCCTGAGGGCTGGGAAGGTGGCTCAGTGGTAGAGCGCTTGCCTTGCATGCCAGAGGCCCTGGGTTCGATTCCTCAGCACCACATAAGCAAAAAGAAAAAAGCTGGGAGTGACGCTGTGGTTCAAGTGGTATAGCTCTCTCCTTGAGCTAAAGAGCTGAGGGACAGCATCCAGGCCCAGAGTTTAAGCCCCATGATCAAAACAAAACAGTCTCACAGACACTACCATGGCTTTGTTTTTTGTCTGTTTTTGAGATGGGGCCTTGCAGAGTTGCCACACTGGTCTTGAGTGCCTGGGCTTCAGTGATCTTATCTCAGTGTTCCAAGTCACCAAGACTATAGGCATGAGCCACCATAGCTAGGTCCCATGGCAGTTTTAATGTGCTTAAGAGTGGCAAGCCAGTGAATAAATAATAGGGCCAGACATCTACAGTAGAAATGGCAATGGCTTCTCTTAATATTGCCTGCATTTTGTTATATAATTAGGACTGAATTAGTGCAAAGGGAGTAAACAACATATACATTACCTTCCACAATGCTAGATTTGGCAAGGTATCCTGAAGAGGATTTCAGAGCTCCACTAAACACAAAGAAACTGGCACCAGTCACTAGAAACAGCAATAGAAAGAGTCTGTTAAGGTAAACTTTGGGATAGAGGGATGGGAGGTAGTAATTAAAAATGTCAAATAAAGGGGGCCGGGAAAATACTCAATGGTAGAGCGCTTGCCTAGCATGTTTGAGATCCTGGGTTTGATTCCTCAGCACCACATAAGCAGAAAAAGCCAGAAGTAGTGCTGTGGCTCAAGTGGTAGAGTGCTAGCCTTGAGCTGAAGAGCTGAGGGACAGTGCACAGGCCCAGAGTTCAGGCCCCACGACCAGACCCAAAAAAAAAAAGATTTCTCCTGAGTCTGCTCAAAGGGGAAAATCAGCCAGGCGCCAGTGGCTCATGCTTGTTGTAATCCTAGCTACTCAGGAGGCTGAGATCTGAGGCTCATGTTTCAAAGCCAGCCCAGGCAAGAAAGTCTGTGAGACTCTTAATTTCTAATTAACCACCAGAAAACCAGAAGTGGTGCTATGGCTCAAGTGGTAGAGTGCTTGTCTTGAGCTGAAGAGCTGAGGGACAGTACCCAGGCCCAGAGTTCAGGCCCCCACAACCAACAACAAAAAAAAAAAGATGCGGGGGGGGGAATCAAACATGGTCACTTTGCTCTTCTGGCCTCACAGGACAATTTGTTTCTATTTCCTCTCTTCCATTAAGCCCCGCCTGACATGCTCTCATCCTGCCTACCCAAGCATCATGAAACAGGGTCAAGCTATGCATTTCTGCACACTCAAGATTACTCATCCAGAGGAATCAGCAAGCACAATAAAATAGCTATTGGAACTTATCAAGTTTTAGGGTAATTTGAATTTTAGCGTTCAGGAAACAAAAGCAGGATTAGAAGTTCAAGGCCAAGCTAAGCTATAGCTAGACCCTAGCTCCAACAACAACAAAACGTGCCATGTCTCC
>NW_012267277.1:1008901-1035640 GCF_000151885.1 Dipodomys ordii | reverse complement strand
TAAGCCCCATGATCAAAACAAAACAGTCTCACAGACTTTCCTACCCAGGCTGGCTTTGAACCATCATCTCAGCCTCCTGAGTAGCTAGGATTATAGGCATGAGCCACCAGCACCTAGCTGAATAGAATTTATTTATATATTTTAGATACCATTTGACTGAAATGGAACATTATGGACTTATCTACTTTACTTTTGATATTGAAAAAATATATATATACTTTATATATATATGTATATGTGTGTATGTATATATATATATATAATGCCTCTACTAAATGACTGACTTAAAAATACATTGAGATCCTATTGCACTGGTTATCATTTCAGTATGATGCCCAATGGAAGCCATGGGAGCAGACATGCCTGACTTTGTCATAACACTAGAGGTCAATATAGTTCTTCTACATTAAGTATGATGTCAGCTGTAAATAAACTGTCAGCAGGCAAATCTAAATGAAAACTTAAATTGGCTCTATCATACTAAGTTCCCTTTCTGTTCTTACCTGGTTGTGAATTTATTAATATATTAATATTGTAATGAAGAGAAGCAAGGAGAATCAAGTAAAAAAAAACAAAAAAATACTTCAATGTATTGCTGGGCATTGATGGCTCATAACTGCAATCCTAGCTATTCAGAAGGATGAGATGTGAGGTTCATGGTTCAAAACCAGCCAGATAGGGTTAGGAAGGTGGCTCAGTGATAGAGTGCTTACCTTGCATGTGTGAGGCCCTGGGTTCGATTCCTCAGCACCACATAAAGAAAAAGCCAGGGCTGGGCACCAGTGGCTCACGCCTGTAATCCTAGCTACTCAGGAGGCTGAGATCTGAGGATCACGTTCAAAGCCAGCCCGGGCAGGAAAGTCCGTGAGACTCTTATCTCCAATAAACCACTAGAAAACTGGAAGTGGAGCTATGGCTCAAGCGGTAGAGTGCTGGCCTTGCGCTGAAGAGCGTAAGGACAGCACTCAGGCCCAGAGTTCAAACCCCACGACTGACCCCCCCCAAAAAAAAAGAAAAAGCTAGAAGTGGCGCTGTAGCTCAAATGGTAGAACACTAGCCTTGAGCTGAAGAGCTGAGGGACAGTGCCCAGGCCCAGAGTTCAGCCCCCATGACTGACCAAAAACAACAACAACAAAAAAAAACCCCAGCCAGATATGAATATCTGTGAGACTTCAATTTAGCAAGCATACACACAAAAAAGCCAGAAGTGGAACTGTGTTTCAAGTGGTAGAGTGTTAACTTTGAGCAAAAATGCACAGGGACAGTGCTCAGTCTCTGAGTTCAAGCCCCAGACTGACCCACAATAAAATTATTTCTTCAATGTATATTCTACAAACATAAGTAAAGTAAGGGAAGGGAAGGGGGTAGGTTGAAAGGCACAAGTGAGAATGTGGCAATGGGGAGACAATGATCAAGATGCACTGTGTTCATCAACTACTTTGTGGAATGGCAACTCCTTTGTACAACTATTTAAAGACAATAAAATATATTTAAAATACATTAAGAATCTACTATATGTCTACAGACATACATATACACACATTCTACATGTCTATCTATAGACCTATTATTTGTCTACTAGAGAAATGTTTCATAAATAAAGTGTCGAACCATGTAATTTTAGGAGATACATTGAAGCAAAACATTATTTGTGGTCAAATAAATTTGTGAAAAGATAGACACTATCCTCTTGGAAAATGAGAACAGTTATCGGCTTGTCAAAAGGTCTGAGAAGCCCTGTGGCAAAGAACTATTTAAGCTTATTTATCCAGGGCTTTTCTTTTTTTTTTTGGGTCCAGTCGTGGGGCCTGAACTCAGGGCCTGGGTGCTGTCCCTCAGCTCTTCAGCTCAAGGCTAGCACTCTACCACTTGAGCCACAGCGCCACTTCCGGCTTTCTGGTGGTTTATTGGAGATAAGAGTCTCACGGACTTTTCCTGCCCGGGCTGGCTTTGAACTGCGATCCTCAGATCTTAGCCTCCTAAGTAGCTAGGATTACAGGAGTGAGCCACCGGCATTTGGCTTCACTGTTTCTTAATTTTACTTACTTTTTGTCTTCAAATAAACCAGTTACTAATATTTTTTCGGTACAAGGGTTTGATCTCAGGGTTTTGAACTTGTTAAACAAGGTCACTCTACCATTTTGGCCACTGCCTCAGCCCTACTGTTGTTGTTGCTTTCTTGTTTTCCAGGTAGGGTCTTACGCTTTTGTCCAGGACGGCCCTCTTTGTGCATAGTTCTCCTGCTGATGGCCTCTTGGACATCTGCAACCACAGGTGTACACCACCATGCATGCCCATGTGACTTACTGAGTGAGATGGAAGTCTTCCTGACTTTTATCATAATTCAAGACCTTATAACACCTTTTCTAGACATAATCTTAACAATCTGGTTTTCTGACAATCCTGATTAGTTCTGATTCATTCAATATTTCCACACTTATCCAAGTACAGGTCTAATATATCACATTTTTTCCACCTTGTCCTTCACTAACAATCATGGCTTTCCTTATGCACTAATCTCATTATACCAGTTTTCCTAACTTGCCTCCCTTCTACGGTGTCCTTATATGCAGGACTACTTCTGATGCCCTATCATTTACCATGGCTGAGCTCTTGCACATCTAATTATTTAGCCTCTCTTTTCTTCTCCCAAATCCAAGCTCCTGAAAAAGCTGGCCCTTAAATCACGACTCGGTAAATACACCAAGTCCTGCATAAAGGTTTCTTTTTGAGCCCAATCAATCGTTAACATGACCACTCTCTTCTTTTTGGGGGACAATTCTGAGATTTGAACTTAGGGCCTCACACATTCAGCTTGCTTGCATAGCCAATCCTTTTTACCAGTTGAACTACACCTCCTGCCCTATTTTTTGCTTTTTTTTGAGACAAAGTCTTAGGAACTTTTCTGCCCAGGTTAGCTCTGATCCATGATTCTCTGGATCTCAGCCTCATGAATAGGAGAATTACAGACAGAAGCCACTAACAGTGGTCATCATTCACTTCTTCAGTGCTATTGCAAATTCTCTGTATTTTTAATATGCTATTACCTTCAATTAGCTTTGGATAAGGATTAATAGCAAGGATCTAACTACAAAGCCTACATCTGAATCTAGCTGGTAATTAACTCTGTATGCCCTTGGGCAATTTATTAACACCTCTATGTCCCAGTTTTCTCTTTTGTAAAATGGGATAAGAAAAACAACTATTTCAGGCTGGGCTTGGTGACTCATGCCTGTAATGCCAAATCAGGAAAAGATTGCTTTTTTTTTGGGCCGGGGGGGGGGGGGGGGGGGGGGGGGGGGGGGAATTGGAGAGGAGAGAAGAGGGGGCAGAGGGCATCTCAGTCCTGTCATGGAGCCTGTACTCTGGGCCTGGGCGCTGTCCCTCAGCTCTTCAGCTCAAGGCTAACGCTCTAACACTTGAGCTACAATGCCACTTCCGGCTTTTTTCTTTTTCGCTTATATGGTGCTGAAGAATGGAACCCAGGGCCTCAGGCCTGCAAGGTAAGCGCTCTACCACTGAGCCACCTTCCCAGCCCTTGCTTTTTCTTTTTAAGGGAAGCCCTGGACAAAAAGTTAGCAAAACCCCCATGTCAACATATAGGGTAAATGAAATCAGACAGGTGTGGTAGTGTGGCCTATGGTCCAGCACTGAGGTAGGCGTAGGTGAGAAGCACAGTCTGAGGCTGAAGTGAGAAGAAACCTTCTGAGACTCTATTTGAAAAATAACTAAAACAAAAGAAAAGGGCTAGGGTGTGGTTACAGTGATAAGAGTAAGTGCAAAGCCCTAGGTTCAAACCCAGGTCCTGCAAGGGAGAGGTAACTATAAGAGAAGTGCTTTGGAGGGCTGGGAAGGTGGCTCAGTGGTAGAGCACTTGCCTTGCATGCCTGAGGCCCTGGGTTCGATTCCTCAGCACCACATAAGCAACAAGAAAAAAAAAAGCTGGAAGTGGTGCTGTGGCTCAAGTGGTAGAGCGCTAGCCTTGAGCTGAAGAGCTGAGGGACAGCATCCTGGCCCAGAGTTCAGGCCCCACGACCGACCCCCCCCCCCAAAAAAAAATGTTTATTGGTAGAGTGCTTGCCTTGCATACATAACGCCCTGGGTTCGATTCCTCAGCACCACATAAGCAGAAAAAGCTGGAAATGGCACTGTGGTTCAAGTGGTAGAGCACTAGCCTTGAGCTGAAGAGCTGAGGGACAGTGCCCAGGCCTAGAGTTCAGGTCCCACGACCGGACCCAAAAAAAAAACAAACAAAAAAAACCCCTGTTACAATGATATGTGCTATGAGAAAAAATAAAACATGGAATGTGAGAAGTGCGGGTGAGTACAATTTCAAATAGCATGGACAGGCAAAAGCAGAAGAAAGCCATAGGTTTATCTAAGAAGACCCTATTGGAATTTAGGACAGCTGGTACAGTACCCTAGCGTGGCAACTGCACAGTATGCCTGGCATTTTCAAGACACATTAGGGACAGTGTGCCTGAAGCTGAGTAACTGAGAAGGAAGAACAAGAAATAAGGTCAGAGAGGTAATGGGCTAAGAAATTCAAATTACTATCCTAAGAAAATGAGGAGGTAAGCTGACTTCTGAGGTACATTTATGTTGAAAATATATTTGAATATATTGAATGCAGACTGCCTTGTATCCCCTTTTCACTCCATTAACATGCTACAAACTATTGAATGATTTCAGATAATTGAAAATGTGTAATAAATTACTCTATAATTCCATTTGAAGGACTGTAGCACTCTATGTTACAGACAGTAAGAATGCTTCTAAGTGGTACCAAGAGAAATCATTTGAAGAAACTCTCTTAAACTCTGCACCTATTATACAAAAAACTTCAATGAAAACTTTTTTTTTTTTTTTTGTGGGTCCTAGGGCTTGAACTCTTCAGCTCAAGGCTAGAATGCTACCACTTTGAGCCAAAGCACCACTTCCTGTTTTCTGGTAGTTAAATGGAGATAGAGTCTCATAGACTTTCCTGTCTGGGCTGGCTTTGAATTGTGATCCTCAGATCTCAGCCTCTTGAGAAGCTAGAATTACAGGTGTGAGCCCCCGGCACCTGGCACGTGTTATTTTCTAAAAACAAACTTCAAATAGGAGCTAGGTAGAGTGCTCACCTAGAATAAACTAGGTCCTGACTGGTTTGATGTCCAGCACCAAAAAACAATACAAGAAAAAAATAGTATAGATGACTTCAGTTTGGGTTGGAACAAAAATCCTTAGAGGGTTCTGAGCAGAGTAGTGATATGCTGTGACAGGTTTTTTTTTCAATTTTTTGTTTATTGTTATTATAAAGGTGATATACAGGGGTTGCAATTACATAAGTCAGGGTAAAAAGTATATTTCTTTTTGGACAGTGTCATCCCTCCCTTTCTTCCCTCCCGCAATGACGCTTTTAACAGCATCCGTTGGGCTGCTGTGTTGAGAAAAGAGACAAGAATGCTAACAGGAAGATCAGACAGGAGGCTAAGGAGCCTATCACACAAATCCAGGTCAGGGACCAGAATGGTCCAGGGACGAAGACACAGTTGGATTTTGGATATTTTGGGGGATAGGTGGAGCTGGCAGAAACTTCCTAAGCAGCTGGATTATCTACCAGGGAATGAGAGAAAGAAGGTTCAAAGATCCCTCCCTCAAGGGCTGAGCATTTAGCTCTAGAGCTCTTGCCTTGCATGCCTGGGCCCCTAGGTCTGACCCTCAGCAAAAAAAGATAACTCCAAAGTTTTCTGATGAATAACTGGAAGGATGAAGGAATGCATGGAATAACACACTTAGACAGACGTTCAAGAGGTCACAGTAAACTTGCTAGCCTGAGATGATCTGCTAGTAGAGCTGTCACATGGGCAGTATCATAGTTAAGTCTATAAATCAGGGGAGAGACTTGGGCTGAAAGTGAGTATTTGGAAGCCATCAGCAAAGAGACTCTATTTAAAGCTACAGCACGAGATCACCAAGGAAATGGATAGAGACAAATAAGACATAAGGCTGAGCCTTTGGATTCTCCAAAATGAGCAAGAAATAAGGTAAAAAAAATGTGGATGCACAGAGACAGAAATTGATTTCTGAGAGAGAAAGGTTGATGGTGGAGTCCAGGACATTTTGTGATGCTTGATATAAAGACAGTAAGATTAAATTGATGGTCACAAGATTAAAAGTGGCAATAAGGTTGTGAATTCTGAAAGGAAAGCTGTGAGTTTGGGTAGAAGCTCAGTGTTCCAGAGTCATTGTTTATTACTGTCAGTGGCCATACACAAATTACAGAAGTATAGTAACATAGGTCTCTTTCTTAGGGATCCTTTCATTTGAATTTATATCTATGGTTAAATACTATCTTTCACATATAAACTAGGAATAACTGTAAAAATAATCAATACTACCTCCTTCCTGCATTGGAAGGACTTTGGACTCTTTTTATTCCTTCCAAATGGAATAAACTATCAGGAACTATTGGAGAAGGCTTTTTCTCTAAAAGAAATCTATTCCTTGAAGGCCAAAAAACAAACATTTTTCAAACAGATTTGAGTGCCATCTGCTCTCGCTAGTGATACAAGGAACCTATGAAATTATGCTTTTGTAATTTCACACTTCTCTGAAGATTATGTGTACTTTTGAATTAAAATAAACCAAAACTCCTATTTTAGGATCAGAGTGGGAAAGAAGCTCAAGAGGCCATTCAGACTAACTTCCAATCTAAATCACACAAGATGGAGAATTGTATAAATGTCTGATTTCATAGATTCTTTGATTATATCACAACCAATATAAACTCTGTTCCTGTCTTTTTGGTTTTGAATAAAGGCTAACAAAACTTTATTCCTTTTTTTCTCATTTATTTTATTTTATGTTTTTTGCCAGTCTTGAGGTCTGAACTCTGCCTGAATTCCTTTTGCTCAAGACTAACACTTTACCACTAAAGCCACAGAGCCATTTCGGATTTTTCTGTGATTTAATTGGAGATAAGATGCTCACAGATTTTCTTGTCCAGGCTGGCTTTGAACCATTATCCTCGGCTCTCAGCATCCTGATTTACTTTGATTATAGAATGAACCACCAGTGCTCAGCTAACTTTGTTCCTTTCTATATGAGATTTTGATAGATGAATTCTTTGATTATATTTCTGAAGTCTGAATGTCTGCCACATTATCAGAAAAAAAATGGGAGTTTTCTCAGGTAAATAGAAAAATAATTAACAAAATGTACATATTTAAAGCATAAATTTCCATAAATTTTGACCTATCAAAATAGTACTTAAAATCACCTGTAGAAGTTCTGTGTGCCTCACTGTAATCTCAGCACTTCTAGGCATATATCCAAAGGAAAGTAAATCAATAGATAAAAAAGGTATCTAAATTCCCCTGTTTGGGCTGGAAATGTGGCTCAGCAGTAGAGTGCTTGTCTAGCATGCACAAAGCCCTGGGTTTGATTCCTTAATTACCACATAATGAGAAAAAGCCACAAGTGGCTCTATGGCTCAAGTGATAGAGTGCGAGCCTTGAGCAAAAGAAGCTCAGGGACAGTGCCCAGTCCCTGAGTTCAAGCCCCAGGACTGGCAAAAATAAATAAATAAATTCCCCTGTTTATTGTAGCTCTGTTCACAATGGCTAAAATGAGGAATCAGCTAAGTTGCTCAACAACCAATGAATGGATACAGAAAACATTTATATATATGTATGTATACATAGTCCATATATATAAATATGTATTATATATAATATATACATGTACATTTATGTAAGAATACATGTATAATACTCCATGTATAATATTCTGTGGTATATATGTGTATATATACATATGCATATACACAGTAAACATTGTTTGAAAATAGTAGAGAAGAGAATGGAAGGGAGCAATGGGAATATGATAGATGCGTGAATTTTTTTAAAATATACTGTGTGCATATATGGAAAGATTACAAATATACATTAACTCATTTTTTTTTTTTTTGTCAGTCGTGGGGCCAGAACTCTGGGCCTGGGCACTGTCCCTCAGCTTTTCAGTTCAAGGCAAGAGCTCTACTACTTGAGCCATAGCGCCACTTCCAGCTTTTTCTGCTTATGTGGTGCTGAGGAATCGAACCCAGGGCCTCATGCATGCAAGGTAAAGCGCTCTACCACTGAGCCACCTTCCCAGCTCCATTAACTCAATTTTTTTAACAAACAATGCTGAAGGTATCACAATATCTGACTTCAAATTACACTCAGAGACAAAACAGTATGATGCTCACAGCCAAATAGACCAGTGGAAGAGAATAGAAGATCTAGAAATGAATCCACATAGCAGTAGCCATCTGATTTTTGACAAATGAGACAAAAACATACATTGGACTAATGACAGCCATTTCAACAAATGATGTAAGGAAACCTGGATATCCATATGTAGAAGACTGAAACTAGAACTCTGTCACACCCTTACTAAAATTGATTCAAATTAATCAAAGACCTTAATGAAGACTTGAAATATTGAAACATGAAAGCATAGGGGAAATACTAGAATATATAGGCATAAGAAACAACTTCATGAATAGGACTCAAATGCTCAGCAAGTAGGAGCAAGAATTGACAAATGGGCTTATATCAAATTAAAAAGCTTTTGCACATAAAAGGAAAAAGCTTCTGATTATCAAGAGATAATCACAGAATGGAAGAAAATCTTTGCAAACTATTAATTGGACAAAGGATTAATATTCAGATTATATAAACAACCAAAGAACAAATAGTTCAATTAATAAGTAGCAGTCAAATTGAATAGAAAGTTCTCAAAAGAGATTTTAAAAAACCAGCTGCTAAATACACCAAGAAATGTTTAACATTCTTAGTCATAAAGGAAATGCAAGTCAAAACTAAACTGAGATTCTATGCCTAGAAGGCCAGTCATCAATAAAATAGGTAACAATGCAGAGAAAAAGGAATCCTTATATACTATTAGTGGGAATGTAAATTAGTGCAGCCACTATTAGAAAAATTGTGGAGAGTCTTCAAGAAACTAAAAATAGAACTACGATATGATCCTGCTGCTATATGTGCATGTATTCAAAGGAACGTAAATCACCATGTAAGAGAGATACCTGTACAAGCATGCTTATAGCAGCACTATTTACAATAGCCAGAAGAGAAAAGTAGCCTAAGTGCTCAACAACAAATGATTGGTTAAAGAAAATGAAGTTCATAAATACAATGGAATATTATTTATCCACAAAGAAGAGTGAAATTATGTCATTTGCAGGAAAATGTTTAGAACTAGAGATCATCATGTTAAGCAAGACTAGCCAAACACAAAGTCAAATTTTGGATATTTTCATATGTGGAATCTCAACCTAAAAATAATAATGTGACATAACTGTAACAAGGGGACTAGTTGGAGAGGGAATCAGCAGATGGGGAAAGAGGCAAAGAACAGGGTGATGAGAAGTATGTGTGTGAATATTATAAAAGTACATTATGTATGTGTATGAAAACAGTATAGTGAAACTCATGAGTTTAATTAATGTATATTCTATGCATGCTATAAAAGTCCTTGTGTAAAATCAATTTATACTAATAAAAATTTTAAAGTTAGATATTTGAAGAAATATAGTAAAATGTATATGTAATCCTGTACTTTTCACATTCATTCACATTTTTCAACTAGGAAGAATTTTCTTTCATAGCAAATCTTACCTCATTGTATCTGTTGCTGGGTATTTTGATGCTTGTTTTCCGAACTTCCATGTCAACTACCAACCCTTGAACTACTGGCAAAGTATACTGGTAATTTCTGAAGTCCTGAGCAAAAACAGATTTAAGTAGAATAAGGAATTCATCAATAGCAAGGTTTGATTTATAGGAATGAAACTAAAACAAAGGGAAAAGCATGCCAATATTGAACAACTATTTTATTTAAGCAATAAGAAAATGTATAATGCAATGCTACTGCATATATTATAACTCTCTAAGACTGTAAACACTTATTGGGAAGTAAACCAAATAATTTCCTATACTTGTTCTACTTGACATTAAACAAATACTTGAATGCTTTATCATCACTTAACTTTTTTTTTTTTTTTTTTGCCAGTCGTGGAGCCTGAACTTTGGGCCTGGGCGCTGTCCCTCAGCTCTTCAGCTCAAGGCTAGCACTCTACCACTACAGCCAGAGGGTCACTTCTGACCTTTTCTGCTTATGTGGTACTGAGGAATCGAACCCAGGGCTTCATGCACGCAAGGCAAGCACTCTAACCACTAAGCCACCTTCCTAGCCCCTCACTTAACATTTTTTATATTTCTCTTGTTCACTGTTTTTAAGGTAAACTCCAATGGGATAAGGACTCTCACTTGATTTAATCTTCTTATTCTGTAAAGTCTGGACTCTAGAAAATGTAAGTGCCTATCCCGTATTCAATATGGCTGAAGCCAAAGGAGCAATAGCGGCTGGAGTCAAGGCCAAAGTGATTGTATACATCTAAGTTTTCATAGGTTACCACAAAGCCTTTTTAGGGAGGAGATGGGAGACAAGGTGTTTCTAGATAACCCAGGCTGGCCCCCATCTTGTAATCTTAGGCAGCTAAGCCTTCCAAGTTCTGACATTACAAATATCCACCAGAACACTAATTATCACAAAGACTTTCAATTTTGAAGCTTCTGCCCTGTTTTCATAGATCTGACTTCCCTATAAACAATAGCGGTGAGTAAGTATAAGCAAAAGTAGAGGATATAAACACAATAAAAATAATCTAGGTAGGGCTGGGAAGTTGGCTCAGTGGTAGAGTGCTTGCTTTGCATGCTTAAGGCCCTGGGTTCGATTCCTCAGCACCACATAAGCAGAAAAAAAAAGCCGGAAGTGGTGCTGTGGCTCAAGAGGTAGAGTGCTAGCCTTGAGCTGTAGAGCTGAGGAATAGCACCCAGGCCAAGAGTTCAGGCCCCACAACCGGACCAAAAAAATAAATAAATAATCTAGGTAGGCTGGGCATCAGTGGCTCATACCTGTAATCCTAACTACCCCGGAAGCTAAGATCTGAGGATTGCAGTTCAAAGCTAGCCCAAGCAGAAAAGCCCCAGAGACACTTATTCTCCAGTTAACTGTCAAAAAGCTGGAAATGGAGATTTGGCTCAAGTGGTAGAGCACTAGCTTCAAGCTTCAGGGACAGTGCACAGGCCCCCTGAGTTCAAGTTGCAGGACCAGCACAAACACACACATACACACACACACACACACATACATGTACACGCACACACACAAAAAAGTAATAGTTCAAAAGATGATAAGGAATTGTCTGAGTCTAGATATGTTAAAAGAACACTGACAAACCATTGAATTGGATATGGAATGTGAACAAAGGACAAAAAGTTTTAAATCATTCTACATCTTATTATCAGTGCTACTTTAACAATATTTAGTGAGATGTAGAAAGTGACAGGAAGAGTTGGGTGTACCTAAGTACCTCACCTATGTTACTTGCAAAAAGCTCAACAATGTTGGCAGAAGCACAAAAATATTCATCACAACACAAAGTAAAATCACAATGTCTGGTATTCAGTAAAAAATAGCAACTATGCAAAGTAGCAGGAAAACAAAACTTGAAATGAGAATTAAAAAAAAATCAACCCAAGGACACTGAGATAGAATTGACACAAGATGTCAGAATTACCAACTGGGATATGGTAATAGTTATTATAAATGTATTCTAAATGTTCAAAAGATAAGTCAAGGAATGGGATTGAGCCCAAGTAGTAGAGTGCCTGCCTAGTAAATGTGTGGCCCGAAGTTCAAACCCCAGTTTCCTTTTTTTAAAAAAGACAATTGAAAGCATACATTATTTAAAATGACCCAAGACAGGTGTGGTGGTACATGCCTGTAATCCCACATACTTGAGAGGTTGAAGAAGTACTGCAAGTTGTTTAAGGCCAATGTGGGCTAAATAGGGAGACCAAGAAACCACTAAAAATAATTTTTAAGTCAGGCACCGGTGGCTCATGCCTGTAATCCTAGCTACTCAGGAGGTTGAGATCTGAGGATCATGGTTCAAAGCCAGCCTGGGCGCAGAAAGTCCCTGAAACTTTTATCTCCAATTAACTACCAGAAAACTGGAAGTGGTGCTATGGCTCAAGTGGTAGAGTGCTAGCCTTGAGCAAAAGAAGCTCAGCGACAGTGCCCAGGCCCTGAGTTCAAGCCCCATGACCAACAAAAATAAAAAAGATAAAACCAACAACTCTATTAGCTTGATGACATCAGTCTGTCTAGGCCAAGTTACTTACATATATACATCATATTTTATATATACATACATATATATATACACACACTCTTACACACAAACATAAATATATGTATGTTTGTTTAGAATATACATATATGAAGACAGACACAGAGAGACAGACTAGTTAGTTATTACCAAGGAATTCTTGGAAGTAAAAGTATAATAGGGGCTTCATAATAAGTACTCCAGATATCAGGAATTGACCTTAGTCTGGTAGCAGAGACCTTTTGAAATCAAAGCCAACCAATGTCTTGTTCAAAAGAATCGAAGCCTGCATATGTGCAGAGGAGACATGAGAAAGGGGGAAAATGAAATTTAAATCCTACTCCATACATCTCCATTAGAAGAGAGTGGAAATCTAATGGCATAAATATTTGAGCACAACCACTGACCAATTTTGGAATTGTGAGCTATACAGGCAGAGGGAATTCCATGCCTTAAGATGGTATCAAGGGGCTGGGAATGTAGCTTAGTGGTAGAGTGCTTGCCTGACATGCATGAAGCCCTGGGTTTGATTCCTTAGTACCACATAAACAGAAAAAGCCAGAAGTGGCACTGTGGCTCAAGTGGTAGAGTTCAAGCCCCAGGACTGACAAAAAAAGGGAAAAAAAGAAAGAAAAGAATACAAAAGAAAAGAAAGAGAGAGAGAAAGAAAGAAAAATGGTATCAAGGTAAAATGTTAGGTAACTTATTTTTACAGTGTTTCTAGTCCTCACAATACTCCTTCAAGGTTCACTTCTATAAGTAAGTGTGTAATTGGAGTTAGAATCTTTTACTCTTTTATCCAGAATTCTTTATGTTTTCCCAAAACTATGTATGTCTTGTTCTCTCTGGCCTACATTTTTACCTTCTTGAAACACTAAGAGGCATGCTGCCAAAATAATAAAATCATTTTGCTTTCTTCTTATATAAGAACAACAAAAAATGCTCAACTTACTGCAAGAAGATTCATGATGGTATGCCCCGTCTCCCCAAATAATGGCTTCCGAAATCTGACACTGAACAGTGGGCAAGGATAAACTGTGGAATGAGAAATGATCAGACTAAGTTTGGCAGCTTAAAATTCTAGGAAGAGACATATAATGGCTGGTAAAATTTTCATGATTTATGGCTCATCAGAATATATAAAATTTGGGGCTCAGAAAGCATTTAGCATGGTAGCAGACAAATCTTGAGCAGAAAGTTTTCATGATTGACCACAATAAATCTTTTGATGCAACTGTTTCAAAATTGACTTATGAAGCAATCTTGTCCAAACTGGACTGATATGATCCCGGAAATAAACATCTCCCAATTCTCCTGTTCTCTACTTTATACCCCCTAAGCAGACCTTCATTAGAATAGTCAAATACCAGGCTATTCTCTCAGGCTTTTACAGTTTGAAATGCTGGCACAAGTCATGCTTCCTCTGCATGAGATCCTGCCCTTTCCTACTTCCTTTACAGAGTTCAGTAAGAGGCATCTTTGTCCAAGAGATATTTCTTTTTTAATTTCCACATTCTTTGTCAAGTAGATCCCACCTTAGAATTCCTAAAGTAGATCCCACCTTAGAATTCCTAAGCCCATACTGTAAATATGGGTTTTTAATACAACATACCATTTTAACCATAATTTCTGTATGTTTTCCTTATGAAGATTACTATAGATCTATAATCCTGTATCATGATATTTGATAGGCCTTGATTAAATTCTTATTGTGTGAATAAATTACTGAATAAAAGGATAATGTTGATTACCTTGAAAACATATAGTTTACTGTTTTAGGGCTTATAGTGTTTCATTTGACCTTAAGGCAAGTATTAACATCTCCAGTTAGGGGCAGGGAATGTGGCTTAGTGGTAGAGTGCTTGCCTAGCATGCATGATACTCTAGGTTCAATGCCTCAGTACCACATAAATAATAAATACAATTAATAAAAGGAAAAATACATAATTAAAATCTCCAGTTTACAAACAAAAACAACACAACAACAACAACAAAAACCCTGACAATCTTGAGAAACTGACAATTGGAAAACTCAAGTGACTTGATCGAAGTTATAAAGCTAGTAAACGGTGGAATCGAGAATGCAAATGATCTGATTCTAGATCATGTCACTTTCAAGTAGGTGAAGATATAAAGTTTAAAGTAAAGCTTGAATTTAACCTTTAATTAAAAACACCTCAAACTTAGTTGCATTGCTATAACAATGAGCAAAGAAGCCTACCTTACCAACTGGGAGTGATCTTTATGCAACTAGTTTCCAGTATCTGTTAAGTAATTTTCATAGCTATTTTTAACCAAGTGACAATGAATAAGCTCACCAGATAATATAGATATAAAAATTCATGTCCAAATTATTATTTCTGAAGATCATGGTTTTTATTGAATGAACCATAAACTAAGTTTAAAATGTAGTAAATACCATCAATTTCTTTTTTTCAAATCTTCCCAAAAAACTAAGACCTAGCCAGAATAAGTGGTGACACTGGCCATATGTGGTCTAGTTATTTCAAATGATTCTATCTGCTGAATTGTATCAAGCAGGGCCAATGCAGACAGCACTCTGAGCATCTCAAAGCTATAATCATCATGCCTTGTTCATATGACTCAGAAGAAAGCATTTTTACTACTTACGTCGATATTCTGCTCCAAGTCTCAACATTAGTCGAATGGGAAACACTTTAGCCCAAGGAGTTTCCCATTTCTGGATAAGAATCCCAAACAAGTAAGGTGGGGTTGGAAGTACTAGGTCCTGACGCGACTGGTAGGTAGATGTCACATACAAAAATCCACCATGCTCTTTACTGCCAAGGAAACTCTGGCTGAAGAAAGAATGTCCTAAGTTGCCCACAACATTTCCTAAAACAGAAAACATATTTATTTACTTATTTACTTAAATTTTTATTGTTATTATAAAGGGGATGTACAGAGAGGCTACAGTTACATGAGCCAGGTAATGACTACATTTCTTTTTGGACAATGTCACCCCTTCCCTTGCTCTCTCCCAGTGTTTCTCTCCTATCTCCACCCACAAATCGTATAGTTCATTTTCAACAGGGTAGCTAGTGAGTACTGCTGCTGCATTTGTTTATCCTTTGTCCCTCCATTAAAAAGTGTATGTAAGCCGGGCGCTGGTGGCTCACGCCTGTAATCCTAGCTACTCAGGAGGCTGAGATCTGAGGATCGCGGTTCAAAGCCAGCCCGGGCAGGAGTGACCGTGAGACTCCTATCTCGTGGCGCTGTAGCTCAAGTGGTAGAGCGCTTGCCTTGAGCTGAAGAGCTGAGGGACAGCGCCCAGGCCCAGAGTTCAAGCCCCATGACCGACAAAAAAAAAAAAAAAGTGTATTTAAATCATTCTCTTTTTTTCTTGGTATTGTTTAATTGTATTTTCTAGTAGGCATCACAGAATTAGAGGTAGAGTTGCTGTTACTTTGGTGATCAGAGCCCCAAATTCATCACTGATACTTTACTGTCCTGCTAAATCCTACAATTTTAAGAGATAATTAGAAATATTCCAAGCTGTGCATTGATAGCTAATGTCTATTGTAATCCTAGCTACTCAGAAGGCAGAAATCTGAGGAGTGAGGTTTGAAGATACCACAGGCAGGAAAGTTCATGAGACTCTTATCTTCAATTAACCACCAAATAAAGCTGGACACGAACTTGTGGCTCAAGTGGCAGAGCACTGTGGCCTTGAGAAAAAAAAAAAAAGCTCAAGGACAGAGCCTGGGCCCTGAGTTCAAGCCCCAGGACTGGCAAAAAACAAAACAAAAAGGAGGAAGGGAGTGAGGGAGGGCGGGAGAGAGAGGGAGAGGAGAAAAGGAGAGGGAGGGAGAGTTGGAGGGACAGGGGGGGGAGAGAGAGAGAAATATTCCATACCAATGTAAAAGTCAAAGGAGTTTGCCAGGGGAAAGGAAGGATATAAAATTAAAGAAGGAAGATTTTCTTCCTCCATAATGGAAGTTCCATGTAGTATTCCTTTAAAGCACTAGTATATGCTATGATTTGAAAATAGCCTCTAAAAAATGTGTTGGAAACTTAATCCCTAATACAACAGCATTAAGAGGTAGAACTTAAGTTAACAGACCATGAGAACAGAGTGAGTGGATAGTGTTATCATTGGAGTCGGTTTACACTAAAAGGAGACATATAGTCCCTTCTTTTGCATTGTATTGGCCCGTTCACTATGAGAAGGCATATCAAGGATGCTCTCTCCAGATGCTAGCACTGCCCTAACCATATTAGACTTCTCGGCCTTCAGAAATGTGAAAAATAACTTTATGTTCACTATAAATTACCTACTCTGTGGTACACTATTACAGGAGCACAAAATGAACTAAGATATAGCATATAACTCAGAGGTAGAAAGAAATGTTCCTTGGAATTCAAGGTGTTCATTTAATATTCCTTTGGGATTCTGCCATTAGGGCCTAGAACCAATTACAGGTAACTTTTATCTTTCTGCTTCTCATACCTAACAAACATCTTCCTATTCACTCTTCATTATGTCTCCTTATGTTACTGTATATATCTTTTATTCTTTAAGCATTTATTTCCTTTTACAAAATTGTAGATCATTATCTAGTAAGTGATTTAATTTCTATTATCACCAATCACCTCATCTATAGACAAGTAACATTCCACAGGTTTAAATCTTAACAAAAAAAAAATCCCTAGCACAAAAGTTGACAAAGAAAACAAAAACTGCAAGAATCATTAAGGCTCTTGAATCAATAAAGATGTTCTATAGTAATTTAAATTGGTACTTTATGATGAGAACATTCAATAGAATGGATCCATTGAATTATATGTGTCTTCCATGTCAAAGGACAAAAATTTACTATGAAACTGTTAACTAGCTTTTACTAGAGTTCTAGAATTGAGTATCACTTCATCCTATAAAACAGAATAAATGTTCCAAAGAAAAGGAGAAAAGATAGGAAAGGACTGGGGAAAACTGGAACAGATTAAAAAGCAGATTGGTCATCTCAAAGTTATTCTTCTTGTAAAATTTAAAGCAGAAGGATCTCCCTCATCATGCCATCCAAAACTCTTTTCACTCTATTGATTTTTCAGAAGATCAGATTAACAACTTAAGTTTTGACTTGATGATATAGGACTTCAGCATGAATGTCTACATTTTGGTTTGGTCTGACAGGGCTCCAATGATGGCATGTGGGATACAGAAACTGGACTCATTATATTTGCATCCTGAGTGTTACAGTTTGGATACGAAGTGTCAGCTTCAAAGATTCATATGTTACAAGCTTAGTCCCCAGATGGCAGTGCTATTGAGAGGGGACTGGATCATAAGGGCTCAGCCTTCATTAATGGATTAAAGCCATTCAGTCCCCAGTCTCTTCCTCAGTCTCCTCTCAGCTTCCTGGCCACCAGCTGGTGAACAGCTTAGCTGTTCACACATGCTCCCTTCCATGATACTCTGCCTCACCATGGTTCAGAGACAACAAGAGACAAATGATCACGGGAACAAACCCTTAAGACCATGAGACAAAAGAAATCTTTCCTCTCTTGATTCTGTCAAGTCTTTGTCACAACAATGAAAAACTGACTAACACATGGGACATCTGGTAGAGGGTAAACTGCCAGCAGAACTCTTTTCCTTCTGCTAGCACTGTCTGGGAAGATGGAGAACAGAGGAAGTGAGCCACAATTACAGAGGAGGGTGGGAGGAGTCAATCCTAATGGCTCAATCACTTCTCTTACTTAGACACCAGCTAGACTATATAAATTCTTTTTTATACAAGTTGTTCTGCATTTATCTCTAATTCTGCTTCAATTCTAATGTTTGTGAGCTCAAAGTTGCTTAAAGAAATACGAGTTCTAATGATTCAGGTATCTGAAAGACTTGAAATGGATTATAGGTACAACCTGATCATAGTTCAAGTATGCTCCTACTTTGACTCCTGAATGCAAGGATTACAGAAACGCACTACTATGCACAGTGAGCATGTTAGAGATGGCTTATTAGAAGCCATTTCATCCTCATTGGAATACAGTCCTATATCTATCTATCTTTGTTTTTGGTGCCAGTCCTGGGGCTTGAACTCAGGGCCTAGGCACTGTCCCTGAGTTTCTTTTGCTCAAACTAGTACTCTACTACTTGAGACACAGCTTGACTTTCAGATTTTTTTTTTGTGGGGGAGGGGAGATCGTTTATTGGAGATAAGAGTCTTAAGGACTTTTCCTGGGCAGGCTGGCTTCAAACTGTGAGCCTTAGATATCTGCCTTCTAGGTAGCTAGGATCACAGAAGTGAGCCACCAGTGCTTGGCTAAAAATATTTTCTTATATGCTTAAAACTAGACAAATCATCACTCACTTGCCTGATTTTTTATTTTTTTATTTTTTTTTGTCAGTCATGGGACTTGTACTTTGGGCCTGGATACTGTACCTCAGCTTTTTAGCTCAAGGCTATTGCTCTACCACTTGGTTAACTGGAGATAAGAGTCTCACAGACTTTTCTGCCTGGGTTAGCTTTGAACTGCGATCCTCAGCTCTCAGCCTCCTGAGTAGCTAGGATTACAGGCATGAGCCACTGACGCCCAGCTGCCTGATATTTTAAATACTCTATTATGTTCTCATAATTTTTCTATCATTCATGTATATTCCTTGAAAGGCTATAGTTTTAAGAATAACCTGCCTTTTAATAAATCCATAGGTTCACATAGGTTAATGTAGGTGAACACAGGCTAAAATACATCAGGAGGTTGATCTATAATTTTCTTCTTGTTATTGTGTCCTTACTCAACTTCGTATCTGAGTAATAACTGTCTTCATAGGAAGAGTCTGATAGTGCTCATTTCTTTTCTATTTTGTGGAATAATTTGAGAAGGACTCCATTAAAGGTCTAGTAGAGTTCAACAATGAATGCATCCAGTTCTGAGCTCTTTGTTGGGAGACTATTATTGCTTCAATTTCATTGCTCATTGTAGATCTGATTAGGTTCCTCTCAGATAAATCTCAGTGAGTCACAGATGTTTCCTCAAGATTTTTCAATTTATTGTAGCAAAAGTTTCAAAATATTGTATCACAATTTTGTGCATTTCATTGGTATCTTCTATAATATATCCTCTTTCATCTTTTATTTTATTCATTTGTATCATCTGTTTCTTTTGGTTGGTTTGGCAAAGGGTATGTCTATCTGAAAATAATTAATTTTTTGCTTCATTTATTCCTTTTTTTTTTGGTTGGTCATGGAGCTTGAACTCTGGGTCTGGGCTCTGTCCCTCCCTCAGCTCTTCAGCTTAAGGGGAGCACTCTATCATTTAAGCCACAGCACCACTTCCAGGTCTCTGGTAGTTAATTGGAGGTAAGAGTCTCACAGACTTTCCTGTCCAGGCAGGCTTTGAACATTGATCCTCAGATCTCAGTCTCTTGAGTAGCTAGGCATGAGACACCATGCCCTACTTCATTTATTCTTTTAGTCCCCATTAATTTCTCCTATTTTATTGATTCTTTCCATCTGATAATTTTGGATTTGGCTTGATTTTGTTTAAGAGGTCAGAGTAACCCAAGGCTATTTGATTATTCTCTAATTTTTATTTTGTTTGTTTTCAGTCCTGGACTTGAACTCAGGGCCTGGGCTCTGTCCTTGAGCTATTTTTGCACAAGGATAGTGCTCTACTACTTTCAACCACAGCGCCACTTCTGGTTTTCTGGTTGTTAACTACAGGTAAGAGTCTCATCAACCTTCCTGTCCAGGCTGGCTTTGGACTGCAATCCTTAGTTCTTAGACTCTCCACTAGTTAGGATTACAGGCATGAGCCACTGGCACTTGGCTTCTGATTTTTTTTCTTTTTTTTTTGGTCGGTCATGGGGCTTGAACTCTGGACTTGGGCACTGCCCCTCAGCTCTTCAGCTCAAGGCGAGTGCTCTACCGCTTGAGCCACAGTGCCACTTCCTTCTGATTTTTTTAAAATATAGGCATTTATAAATTTCTTTCTTAGAATTGTCTTTCTTTTTTTGGGGGGTTCGGTCGTGGGGCCTGAACTCTGGGCCTGGGCGCTGTCCCTCAGCTCTTCAGCTCAAGGCTAGCACTCTACCACTTGAGCCACAGAGCCACTTCTGGCTTTTTTCTTTTTGCTTATGTGGTGCTGAGGAATCGAACCCAGGGCCTCAGGCATGCAAGACAAGCACTTTACCACTGAGCCACCTTCCCAGCCCCAGAATTGTCTTTCTTGTATCCCACAAGTTAAGGTATTCTGTATTTTCATTTCATTTGATTTTAGTAATTTGAAATTTTCTTTCCCGATTTCTTCAATGACACATTGATCATTCTAAAGTTCAAACCTCCTTGTGTTTATAAAGTTTCTATAGTTTTTCTTATTATTAAGTTCAATTTAATTCCCTTATTATCCGGTAACATACAAGAAACCATTTTAATTAGTTTGTATTATTAAGATTACCTTTATGGCCCAATATAACTTATTTCAGAAAAGCATCAATAGATTGCAAATATGTGTATGCACAACTGTTAGAATACTCTGTAAATGTCTGTTAGGTTTATTTTCTGTACAGTGCAGCATTCTTTTTTTTTTTTTAATAGTACCAGGTTTTGAACTCTGGGCCTCTTGCTTGCTAGATGAGTACTCTACCACTAAGCCAAAGTTCCAGCCCTTTTTTGTACTATTTTTTGGGGAATAGAGTTTCACTTTTTGACCAGGCACATGCCTGGACCACAATCCTTTTTTTGGGGGGGATCAGTCATGGGGCTTGAACTCTGGGCCTGGGCGCTGTCCCTCAGCTCTTCAGCTCAAGGCGAGCACTCTACCACTTGAGCCCCAGGGCCACTTCTGGTTTTCTGGTGGTTAGTTGGAGATAAGAGTCTCACGGACTTTCCTGCCTGGGCTGGCATTGAACCGCGATCCTCAGATCTCAGTCTCCTGAGTAGCTAGGATTACAGGCATGAGCCACTATCACCCAGCTCACAATGTTCTTATTCCAGCTAGTGGAATGACAAATGTGTTCTAAAACACTTAGCGTTTTCTACTGAGATAGAATCTTGAAGACTTTTTTTTTTTGGCAAGATTACCTAGAATCATGATGCTCCTAATCTCAGCCTCCCATGAAGTCTGGATTAGAGGTATGAGCTACCATGTTGGGCTACTGTGTAATAAGATTTGTTGGTATTGATTTTGGTTTTGATCAATCTAGTGATGAGTAATATATTAAAGTAGGTGGATTTTTAATGCCAAATAATAAGCTGAAACTTTAGTATTTGTATACCTAGCCTTCTCCAATTTCTTTTTTTTTTTTTTTTTGTCGGTCGTGGGGCTTGAACTCTGGGCCTGGGCGCTGTCCCTCAGCTCTTCAGCTAAAGGCAAGTGCTCTACCACTTGAGCTACAGCACCACTTCCGGTTTTCTGGTGGTTTATTGGAGATAGGAGTCTCACAGCCTTTCTTGCCCGGGCTGGCTTTGAACTGTGATCCTCAGATCTCAGCCTCCTGAGTAGCTAGGATTACAGGCATGAGCCACCAGCGCCCGGCGCCTTCTCCAATTTCTAATAGCTATTCCTTCACATCTTATAGTTAATAATGTATTTTGATAAGATAAAGTTGTCTACATTGTTTTTGATATGTGAATCCAATACTGATTACACTGTGATTATATAAGCACTGACAACTGAAGCTTATAAAGTATGATTGTTACTTCCTACTACCAATATCAAGTTGTGATCCTTAAGCTAGTCAAAGGAAAATATTCTTTTATCAAGGTCAGTAGACTCTATTACAACTTAGATTCTAGCCTTTGTAATAATGAAAACCATACAGGGAAAGTATTAAAATGTATAATTTCTTCATACCATTGATATCAAAGTCCAATGCTACACTTCTAAATCTAATCCGATTACTATATATCTCAATTCAACAATTTTTATCATTTATCAAGGATGCAGATCAAGTCAGAATGCATTCCTACCTGCCAGGGCATCTCGATAAAGCTGCACAAAGTGATTAAAGATGTCCTTTGGCAAACACTTTTCATCAGGTAGACACTGGAGCAGAATGACTATCTCCGATTGACCCACTGCATGCATTCCCTTGGTTGTGAAACACCAGCACTTCCTGTTCACATCTATGAGTGAAATAAAATTACAAAGATATTATTCTCAATGTTTACTCTTTAAAAAAGATGCACACATGGTAAGATATAGAAAAAGATCATATAAGTCTGTATAATTCAACTGTGAACTGTCATTACATTGTCAAAGAATCATTGTGAGAAATAAATTATGTCAATCCTCTGGCTCTTTTTTAACCACATATAAATAAAAGGAAAGTAAAAGAAATGATCATGAAAGAAAACACACTTAAATCTTAAACTTATTATTAAAATATAAAATCAGCAAAAGAAACATTTTAGCAAAACCAAAATATACCATAATGATTAAAGGATATAATCCTCCCCATTTATTTATTTTTTTTAAAAAAACAACACTTTAGCAAAGTAAATAATCACTTATGGAAGAACAGAAACAATAAAAGCCAATACTAAGCTGGATGCAAGTGGCTTATGCCTGTAAGCCTAGATACTCAGGAGGCTGAAATCTGAGGATCCCAATTCAAAGCCAGCCCAGGGAAGGAAAGTCCATGAAACTCTTATCTCCAATTAACCATCAAAAACTCAGAAGTAGAACTGTGGCTCAAGTGGTAGAGCATGGACTTGAGTAGAAAATATTTAGAGACAGTGTCCAGACCCTAAGTTCAAGCCCAGAACCAGCACACACACACAAAAAAAGCCAATACCACATCTCTGGCTTCAGGTTATAGCCTAAAGAAAACACATATTTTTTATGTACTAGCTAGTTTAATTGAAGTGTTTTGGGAGAAAATACTAAATTACCAGCAACATGACTTTACTCAGCTTCATGATATAAAATGTGGTGAAAAGGATGACTTTCCTAGACTACTGACTTCAACTTCTTTAATTAAAGTCTAGGAAGAGTCTAAAAGTACAAGTCATGTGCTAATCAAAAATAAATTTGAGGGGATAGGTGAGTTTGGAAAGGCTGGAGGAAAATGATGAAAGGGGTGGTATACACCAAGATGCATTGTACTCATAAACTGACAACACCTTTGTACAACTGCTTAACAGGAATAAAAGAAAAATTTAAAAATAAATAGTGGGGCTGGGTGCCAGTGGCTCACAACTCTAATTCTAGCTACTCAGGAGGTTGAGATCTAAGGATCATGGTTCAAAGCTAGCCTGGGCAGAAGAGTCTGAGAGACTCCTATCTCCAATTAACTACCACAAAACTGTAAGTGGCCCTGTGGCTCAAGTGGTAGAGCATTTGCCTTGAGCTGAAAAGCTCAGGGACAGTGCCCAGGCTCAGAGTTCAAGCCCCATGACTGACAAAACAGAAAAATAAACAAACAACAGGTTCACACCTGTAATCCTAGCTATTAAAGAAGTTGAGATCAGTGTGAGGGTCGAGGTTCAAAGCCAGCACAGGCAGGAAAGTCTTGAGACTCTCATCTCCAATTAACCACCAGAAAATCAGAATTGATACTATGGCTCAAAGTAGTAGAGCTCAGGGACAGCATTCATGCCCCAAGTTCAAGCTCCATGACCGACAAAAAAAAAAAAAAAAACAAAAACAGAAACAAAAACAACTCAGCACATAAATTGTTTGGTGCTTTTAGGTACATTATTCAGCTCTAGTTAAATCTGGTGATGAGTTTTAAATTATTAACATATATCAAGATTTTAATTCAGATTAGTTCAGGATTTATTGACTTTCATACATGGAAAATTTACTTATCTCATCTCTGTAACTAAAGGCAAGAGCTTTGATTAGTCTCACAAGTTCTCTAGAACATATCTTATTTGCTTATAAAACAGTTCCTTTGGAGTTAGGTGCTGGTGGCTCACACCTGTAATCCTAGCTACTCAGGAGGTTGATATCTGAGGATCACAGTTCAAAGACTGCTCAGGTAGGAAGGTCCATAAGACTCTTATCTCCAATAAACCACCAGAAAACAGAAGTGGCCCTGTAGCTCAAGTTACAACTTAAGCTGAAGCACTAATCTTGAGCTGAAGAGCTCAGGGACAGCACGCAGGCCTAGAGTTCAAGCCCCATGACTGACAAAAAAAAGTTTCTTTGGAATACAGTATACAGTAAGATGTAGCTCTGTACAAAAATACAGTTGTTCGATGAATCTTTGAAAACTTTATTTACTATCTCTTAGTCTGTAGAATATTCATCTTCATTAAAAAACAAATTTCTAACTTACAATTTACAATTTTAACCATTGACAACAAATTTGCATTTAAAACAAATACAAGTGGGTCAGGACCACCATCCTCCAATTGCTGCATTACTGATATCTGTGATGGTTTCTCTTCCACAGCATAATCTGTAAGGAAAGAAAACATTGTAAAAGATTAGTTAAAGAAACATAAAGGAACAAATTGACAAATAAATATGATGGAAAATGGACTGACTATTCTCAAGTAGGAGATAAGCATTTGATTTATAAACAGAATGAACACAGGCTATGATTTGAACCTGATGAATATCTCACTGGCATGTTAATAGTATCTCCTTCTATTATGAAAAGTGTCAAGTACAGTTTGGAAGATAATATGTTTATCCTATGCACACACCTTTCCCCATAGTAATTTGTATCAAATCTAAAGATATTTCTTTTTTTGTTTGTTTGTTTTTTTGGGTCCAGTCATGGGGCCTGAACTCTGGGCCTGGGCGCTGTCCCTCAGCTCTTCAGCTCAAGGCTAGCGCTCTACTACTTGAGCCACAGCGCCACTTCTGGCTTTTTTCTTTTTGCTTATGTGGTGGTGAGGAATCAAACCCAGGGCCTCTGGCATGCAAGGCATGTGCTCTACCACTGAGCCACCTTCCCAGCCCCAAGATATTTCTTTTATTTAATAAAAACTATCAACTTTTACCCAGATGCTGGTAGCTCACACCTGTAATCCTAGCTATTCAGGAGGCTGAGAGCTGAGAATCAGGGTTCTTATTTCTTATCACAGGCCCAGGCCCTAAGTTCAATCCTCAGACAAACAAAAAACTACTCTTTCGGAAGTGGCGCTGTAGCTCAAGTGGTAGAGTACTAGCCTTAAACTGAAGAGCTGAGGGACAGTGCTCAGGCCGAAAGTTCAAGCCCCACACCCAACAAAACAAACAAACAAACAAACTACTCTTTCAAAAAAACATGTTATATAATAAATGATCATTATTCAAAATAATCCAACATATTCAAAAAAAGTGATAGTACAGTAGCAGTTGTCTCTGGAAAGGATTTCAAGGGCTTGCATTCAAGAGATGCCTACTTTTTTACCCTTGGATACAGTTTTAGTACTTTTGACCACTGAAACATTAAAACATAGACTGTTTAAATGCCATCAGAGAAAAGTCTAGGAGAGATGAGAGAAGAGACCCTATGGGGGTTGGGGAGAAGATTAGGAAAGTAGGATAAAATTATGATTTCCCTGCCCCTTGTGGCCTCCACTGTAAAGCTTCGAAACACACGGAAACTGGAGAAAAGCAAAAAAAGATTAAGTAGGTTTTGCTTCTCTCAGCCATAAATGAGTTCTCTCTCAATTTAGTTTAGACAAAATACTAGTGTTGCTGTTGTTTTTTTCAAAAGTGTCTCACTTTCCACCCCTCTGTACAGTATGTTCACAAAAAAAAAAAAAAAAAAAAGTGTCCCACTTTCCCATCAAATTGAAGTCTTGTAGAATCCTGTCAGTCCAAGCACAGATTTTACTGCTTGTTTTTTGGCTAATACTGTCACTAATAAAAAGAAACAGTTCACCAAAAAAAAAATGCAATCAGAAAATATAAATATCATAGGTAACTGGTTTCATGTAATAATGTCTCTCATTTAATAGCTTAGAATATAAATCACTAAAGTAAATTACTAATTAGATTCTGAACATGAGCAAATAAATACTTGATATTGTGAATGAAATTTTTCCTCTTTAATCTCTGAACTTTATTCAGCCACCTTATTTTGAACGATGTGGTCCTCTCAGCTAAAAGCCAAAATCAGGAATAATAACCACTGTATCAGATACTTCCTTATATGATTCTTAGACAGGTTTAAAAAATAATATAGGGGGGCTGGGAATGTAGCTTGGTGATACAGTGCTTGCCTAGCATGCATGAAGCCCTGAGTTTGATTCCTCAGTACCACTAAACAGAAAAAGCCAGAAATGGTGCTGTGGCTCAAGTGTTAAAGTGCTAGCTTTGAACAAAAAAAGCTCAGGGACAGTGCCCAGGCCTTGAGTTCAAGTTCCAGGACTGGCAAAAAAAAATCTAGGGGCAAGTTTCAGAGAGGATATATGACTTGTCCACTAAATAATACTGTACAATAGTATTGGGAGTAAAATATGCATTTGTTCAACTATTAAGTCATTTTCTTCCCACTATTTTGTAGCAAAATAAAAAGGTTCAAAGTATAAAAAATGAACATTTATAACACAGTAAACAAACTATATTTTCTTTTTTGTCGGTCGTGGGGCTTGAACTCTGGGCCT
>NW_012267277.1:985705-1006381 GCF_000151885.1 Dipodomys ordii | reverse complement strand
AGTGCTCGCCTTGAGCTGAAGAGCTGAGGGACAGCGCTCAGGCCCAGAGTTCAAGCCCCACGACCAACCAAAAAAAAAAAAAAAAAAAGAGATGAAGGGCTAGGAAGGTGGCTCAGTGGTAGAGCGCTTGCCTTGCATGCATGAGGCCCTGGGTTCGATTCCTCAGCACCACATAAACAAAAAATAAAAAGCCGGAAGTGGCGCCGTGGCTCAAGTGGTAGAGCCCTAGCCTTGAGCTGAAGAGCTGAGGCACTGCGCCCAGGCCCAGACTTCACGCCCCAGGACCAGACCAAAAAACAAAAACAAACAAACAAAAAAAAGGAGATGAATAAGTTACAGTATATCCATTTAATAGAATACTATTCAGTACGAAAAAACTACATTAAAAAATTTTTTTGTCAGTTGTGGGGCTTGAACTCTGGGCCTAGGCACTGTCCCTCAGCTGTTCAGCTCTCTAGGTTAGTGTTCTACCACTAAAGCCACAGCACTACTTCCAGCTTTTTCTGCTTGTGTGGTACTGAGGAATTGAACCCAGGCCCTCATGCATGCAAGGCAAGCACTCTCCCACTGAGCAACCTTCAGCCCCAAAAAACTACATTTGATGTATACAACCACATGGATAAGTCTCATAAATAGGAGGTTGAGCCGGGTACCTTCCTACCCTAAATTGTGACTAGAACAGCTACAGAGATCAAAGTGAGAACACAGTATGAACTTTGTTTGTTTGTTTATTGCCAATCCTGGGGCTTGAACTCAGGGCCTGGGCACCATCCCTGAGCTTCTTTTTGCTCAAGGCTAGCACTCTATCACTTGAGCCACGGCACCACTTCTGGTTTTTCTGTTTATGTGTTACTGAGGAATCGAACCCAGGGCTTCATGCATGCTAGGCAAGCACTCTACCACGAAGTCACATTCCTAGCCCTGAACTAATATTAAGTCCTCTATCTATTAAGCCTATAGTTTGTCAACTTGTTTAAACTTTGGAACCTTTCAAAATTTTTTCAAGTGGAAACATCTAACAGAACAAAAGTAGAGATGCTTGTGCTAAAGAGAAAGAAACAGAGTAGGTCTTTGAACATTATCATATTGTTAGCCATACATACCTACCATGACTCTCCTGAAAGGCTATCACAGACCCTTGGGAATATGGTTTGAAGACCAGTATTTCAGCCAACCACTCATGGCTCATGCCTATAATCCTAACTACTAAGGAGGATGAAATCTGAGAATCAAAGCTCAAAGCCAGCTACAGAAGACAAATCCCTGAGACTTATCTCCAATTAGCCAACAAAAAAGCCAGAACTGGAGGTATGGTCCAAGTTGCAGGGTGCCATCATTCATCAAAAAAGCCAAGCAAGAATGCTCAAACTCCTGGGCACTGGTGGCTCACACCTGTAATCCTAGCTACTCAGGAGGCTGAGATCTGAGGATTGCGCTGCAAAGCCAGTCTGGGCTAGAAAGTCTGAAACACTCTTATCTCCAATCAACCACCAGAAAACCGGAAGTGGTGCTGTGGCTCAAGTAGTAGAGAACTAGCCTTGAGCTGAAGAGCTGAGGGACAGTGCCCAGGCCCAGAATTCAAGCCCCACGACCAACAACAAAAAGAATGCTCAAACTGAGTTTAAGCCCAATATTCACACCATAAAGAAAGAAAAGAAAAAAAAAGAATAAAAAAGAAGGAAGGATGTGAAGAAGGGAAAGGAAACGAAAGGAAAGGAGAAGGGCAGAAAGAAAAAAGGAAGGAAGGAAGGAAGGAAGCAAGCAAGCAAGCAAGTAAGCAAGCAATAGACCAATGAACCAGTATTCTCTCTTAGCTGTAAGGTCTGCCCTAGGCCAAGCAGGCCCAGTGCAGACACCTCCCTACCTACCTCTTGGCTGTTTCTACCCAGTATCTGTGTTACCTAGGTAACTGGCACACCTTGAAGCAGTCACCTCTCCCTATAGCTAGGTCACATCCTGGGCCACCTCGGGTCACATGCCTCCCATCTGACCTTAGGAGGGTCCCAGGACCTGAGGTCACATCAGGATCCAGTGTGACCACACCTTTCCCCCACCTGACCACACCTCTTCCTGTTCCTGGCCTAGATACATCCTGGCTCAGGGATGGGCTGCCCCTTTCGGCCATGCCTCTCCATCATGCAAGGAGTGGGCAGCAGTTTGGTAAAGAAACTTCTTTTCCTGCCAAACAGCATGTGGTGTTCTCTTCATGGGCCACCTAATAAAACATACCTACTTAAAACATACCAGGCTAATGCCTGACCTCTAGCTTTAGCAACATCCTAGACTCACCTGAGAATATTCTTCATGAGAATCAAATCTTGGAAAAAACTTTCAAATACAGAACAAACAAGAATAGCTGAGTTTTGCACATTTACTTTACTCCTACACAATATACCATGAATAAACACTTGCTCATCTTAAATTGTATCCAAAATCTAGAGAGCTTCACACAAAAGTAACTCAACTTAGCAAAAGGCAGCATTAACAATGAATAAAGTAGGTACTCACTTTTAATTGCTGATTTTTTTTCTTACCTCTGCTGGTAGAGGACTAGTAGTTACTGGCTTGACTGGGTCATGTGACACAGCCAGAGTTCCTGCAGAGGAAGTTCCATTCATTGTTAATTTGGCTGCATCAGCAACTTCTCCATTGGGTAAGATCCCATCAGCAAACCAAACTCTCCTCTGCTCTCTAGGCTGAGCCACTTGAGGGGCCAGGAAAACAAAACAGGCATCATTGATACATTGGTAGGTTTTCTGACACCAAAGAAGAGAAGGTAACCAATTCCAGATGTACAAAGAAATCACTATTTAGATAGATTAAAACTATAATTGTATATGAAACTGGTTAACGAATAAAACTATATGAGTAAATATATACTTTGCTTCTATACCAAAGATGTAAAATACTTCTATATGCAAAGATGTAAGATACTTTGCTTTCAAATACTAAGGAGTCTTAAACACATCTATGATATGTCACATACTCTGCCCAGCATCACTGACAGAGAAACTAAGGAAAAGTATTTTAAGTGCTTAGAAAATAAATCTAGCAAAAGAAATCCACAGCTCCTACATGTGAGGTTTCCACAGAAATTAAATATCTGGAAAAGTGATATGGTACTTTTAAAGGACAAAAGCTGCCCTAAAAGATGTTGAAGAAATATTAATTAATAAAGGAAGAATTGGCAAAGATACATAAGAATTAGGAAGCAAACAGACCAGATCTTTGGCTAAAATCTAGCTGTAAGAAGAAAAAGACTGATCTGGCAATACAAAAGTAGTTTGCATTTCAGTGAAAGGACAGGAAAAAGTTAGAAAACTGCATCTGATGAAATCTCTTTAAATCTAGGTTTGGAAATCAACTCAAAACAGTCAAAACAGAGCGAGTATAGAAGAACAACAAAAATGACAAAAGAAGAGAATAGAGATTATAAGATAGAAAGCCTGAACTCAAAAAATACAAAGGCATATCAATAAAGGATGATCTGAAAAGAAGAGAAAACGGGCAAGAGTGTGATACTCTCAATAGAACTCTCTGATATGCAAAAGGGGAAGGAAATATTCCTAGACAAAAGACACAAAAATAATGAAAGAAGATTGATTTTAACTATCAGGGGGAACATCTTGAGAAGATCATCTTAAGGAAATACATAATTGTTATTTTTAATACTCATAATCCCTTGAATTTGCAAGGTGCCTTTCATCTGGCAATCTCATAATTTTAAAGAAGTGGTATTCTAAAGTAAGTTGAGCATATAATTCCTGTCACATGATATAACTAGAATTAAAGTTTTAGATTTAAAGGTACATGTATGCAAGGTAATATTTTCATATTTTATAATAGGTTTAAAATGAAAAGAGAAAATAATAAGGTAGTTCTAAAAAGCAATACTAGAATTGGGCTGGCTAGTAGGAAAAAACTCTCATTTTCATTACTTAGTAAATTCCTGCCAAAGGACATTAAGACAGATATGAGGCTGAGGTTTTACAGACTGACTTCAAATTCTGTATTTCTAACTATAAGCAGTGTCATTACTCCATTTGTAAGTTGTAGAGGAGATTGGCATATTTTCAGAGGTGCCTCAAAAATATCAGGCTATACAATATTATTTTTATTTGGCCAAATATAGTATGGACACATTTCTCACTTTGTTCTTCCATTTTAATAACCATCTGAAGGGACTTATCTGCAGTGTTTAAAGAGTTGTGCTGTAGCCACACCACCACCTTTTCAGAGGAACTTGGTGAGGAAAAAGAGAGAGAATAGCACATGATCCCCTACCTTCTGCTCCAGGGTGCTTTAAAACTCCCACAGGTACCATCACAGTGGGAGGTGGAGAGCTCAGTGCTCCTGAGGCCTGAGCTTGCTGCAAGGGAGGGATAGTAGAACAGTATTCAGCAGGATTGTTAGGGTTAGGGCTCTGGCTTGAGGCACTCATCATGTTCTCCCAGGCTTGAGCTAAAGCAAATACAGACACAATCAATGTGAATGGATTGCAAAATGATGGATATCAAGACCTCCACAATATTGGATAAATAAGTAATGCAGCTTCTCCTCATTAATACTCATAGTATTAATACTCTTCCAGCTCGTGAAGGTATTAAGGAGACAGATGATTTTATTCAATAAAGAAGACCACTTAACTAAGTAAGCTGGTTGGAACAAATAAGGAATTAAATATTTCTTAAAAAGAATAATAGTAACATGATAATTCTAATAGAGACTGATACTAGACTCCAAAATAAAGACAAGGCCTATGGTTTCTTTAAAAGAGACCATATATTTCCTTAAGAGGGAGTGACCTTAAAGATATGTAACTAGAATAGACTTTAGGCCTCTTGGCTTGTTTTAATAGCTAAAGTATTTTATAAACTTGTATCAAAAATCAAAATCAAGGGCAAAACAATACAATTCCATTGTTTCATTTCTGTATATTCAGGCTTTTCTTAGTAAGAAAAAAATTTCATTTGAACAATTCAGAAGCCTAAAGCTTAAGAGAAACAGCTTGGTAATTTCTGTAAATTATGCTTTTATGAAGTCATCCTGTAAAAGAGTATCCAGGAATAACAAGCATTCTACATCTTTGGTGTGTCTCAAAAGCACAGGACCAATTTGAACATGAAAATGTGCCAATATCATATAAATGTGATCAATCAATATGAATGATCACAAAGACATTAAGATTCTATTACTCTCTAATTTCACTAATTACTGACATAGCAACTATGTCTTTAAAACTAAATAGGATGAAAGATGCTATAGAAATAAAAGATATAAATTTTATTTTGGAAGTTCATATACTATATGCCCAGGAATAGAAACCATCCAATTTTTGAGCATCTTTTTTAAAAAGTCCTCATTCAACATCAAAGAATGAGCCATAAGATTTTGAATATTTATTTCCTCTAAACTGGAAGACAAGGCTAGTAACAAAAGCTATGTTCATTTGAAAGCACTGGCAGAAAGAGGGAAGGAAGAGAAAAGGAGAAAGGGAAAAGAGGGAACACTGAAAAGCATCAAATTAAATAATCAGAAAAAGACCAGGCTAAGCCATGCAAGAGGAAAAGATGCTGGAAAAACCAGGAAAAGTAGATTACCTTAGGATCCCCTGTTAAGGGCCTCCTTGGCTTAATAAAAAGTAGTATTCCATATGAATCCTCTGCCATTTCCTTCATGTTTAGCTATGCCAAGTTAAAATAAATTGCCAGCAAGCTGGAAGACCTCATCAAATAAAAGAGGTATTAAGTATTGTAATTAGCCGCATGCTCTTGTCTGAGGATATATGTCCAAAAATGAAAGCAGTGGAATAAAAATCATCAATTGAGCAACTCAGTGAAATAACCACCATTCCAAAAATGACCCTTAAGAGTAGAGAGAATGTTTCACATTCGATCAAAATATGAGAATTCAGAAATGGGAGAAAATTGGGTGGATCATAGGATATCAGAACAGATCAGATTAACTGACATGCAAAAGGTTAATAAGCCAGCAACAGGAAAACATCACTAGGAGCAATGCAGACAGACAGAGCAGGAAGGATCTGAAATTCCAGACTTGAGGAGGCACACTAACAGGCACAGACAACAGTAGTGTCCAGGGTCAACATTTTCTTTTAGTAATTATTCTGATCATTTTACAAAGACACATTCAAAAAGAAAATACCACAATCTGATCAATTTTATTTTATCCTTCTACAAGAATATTCATGGTTTTTGTTTTTAGTTTGTTTTTAACTAGAATATCCTTGTATTCATTGCTAATTACCACAAAAGAAGAAACAATTATAGTTATATTTACTCTTCTGGCTGTATTCTTTCATCATATAACACCTAAATTCAAAGCCTTATTCTTATAGCACATCTATGTAACTGGTAAGAGATAACTGATAAGAAATAACTGGTAAAAAGTACAATTTTCAGCCAGGTGCTGTAATTGTAAATACATAGGGGACTCAGACTGGAAAGACAAGTAGGCCAGCCTGAGCAAAAAGTTTGAAAGATTCCTCCTCAACCAATAGTTGGACATGGTATAAGTTTGAAGTCAGGAATATCCTGGTTCCAATTTTTTACCAACCTGGGCAAAAAAATTCCTGAAACTCCATCTCAATGAAAGACTCTAGGTGTGGTGGCACATACCTGCTAGAGTGAAGTATAAAATAAGAGGATCATGATCCAAGAATGAACCTAGTTAAAAAAAAACCAAGACCCTATCTCAAAATAATCAGAGCACAAAATGGACTGAAGGCATGGCTCAAGAGCATACTGCCTATCTAGCAAGTCCAAGGCCCTTAGTTCAAACCCCAGTACTACAAAAGAGAAAAAAAAAGAAAAGAAAATATCTGCTTGACCTTACATGCTATATTTTTTAACAAAATGGATGATGAAATAACATGGTATTAATGTTTTTGATATTAAAGTCTATTAATTTAGAATGCTTTTTTTTCTTTCTCTCAGTCGTAGGGCTTGAACTCAGGGCCTTGGTACTGTCCCTGAGCTCATTTGCTCAAGGCTAACACTATACTACTTTGAGCTCAGTACCACTTCCAACTTTAACTGTTTTGAAGTTATTAAGGTAAGTTATCTTTCCCTAGAAAAAGAGAGCTTCTCTGGAAAGGTTTTATTTTTTTGTTTGTGCCAGTCCTAGGGATTGAATTTAGGGCCTGGCACTGTCTCTGATTTCTTTTGCTCAAGGTTAACACTCTACCACTTGTTAGCTATTTTTGGTAGTTTATTGGAGAAAAGAGTCTCACAGACTTTCCTGCTCTGGCTGGCTTCAAACTGCGATCCTTACATCTCAACCTCCTGAGTAGCTAGGATTATAAGCATGAGCCACCAGTGCTCAGTGAATGGTTCAACTTTAGTATCTATCAGCTAGCTGATAAGTATATTCCCCCACCCCACCTGTCTCTATATAACACAATTATTTCCAAAGAACTTCATTCTTCCCACAAAACTTACCTGGCTTTAGAATTCATAAAATTAGAGACAGGAATTCTGGGACGCCAAAATACTTTTAAAATGTGGAAATTAAGCTCAATATCTTGGAAGTTCTGACATTTGAGAAGATAAGAAACTTATAAAGAAAAGCCAAGGGAAAAAAAGAGTCTTTTTATAAATATTCTCTTATTCTGTCTCAATGACTATACAATCAATCTGTTTTAATACTTACCATTCATTAGCACTGAGTGGCAGATTACACATACTCTAGCTTCCTTTCGATCCATATATAACAATTTACATTTCAGGCTACAGCAGGAAGCACAGAAAACCTGTGAGGAAAAGAACATAGGAAATTTACTAGTATCACTACCAAGGGACCAGACCAATACTACTTCTTATTGACAGCCAGTGCTACATTATTAAAGAACTTCCAAACAAATGCAGTTCAGGGAGTTGAAATTCAAATCCAAGAATAAGATTTACAAGTCTGTTAACAATATGAAAGCTTACTGAAAATAAAAATCTTTTTTTTTTTTTTTGTTGGTTGTGGGGCCTGAACTCTGGGCCTGGGTGCTGTCCTTCAGCTCTTCAGCTCAAGGCTAGCACTCTACCACTTGAGCTACAAGCCACTTCCGGCTTTTTCTGCTTATGTGGTGCTGAGGAATTGAACCCAGGGCCTCCTGCATGCAAGGCAAGCACTCTACCACTGAGCCACCTTTCCAGCCCATGAAAATAAAAATCTTTGTCAAGGTCACATAGAAAATATATGACAGGGGAAAACAAAACACCTTAGCTGCCCTTCGGCTAATTTCTATGCACAAAACATGACATTTAACAGTTACATCTGCTATTTTGGTTCCAAAAGGAATTAGAACAGGATGAAACCAAGATTGAAATTTCTAGTTTTAATTTCTGTTTTCTACTTTCCTTATGTATGGAATAATAATCATACCAGCTGTTCTCACCAGTTTTCTGTGAGGATCAAAATACACAACTAATCATAAAAATAGGCCCAATCCAGCTACAAGAAATCAAAACAGACAGGCCAAATCAGCCAGGCCAATTTCTAGCACCTTATTTTCACCTTCTGGGCTTAGCTGTAGTCTCACTTCCTTTTCCATTCTACACCAAACAGCAATAATCTCAGGTTCCTGTTTATTTTCTTGAGGGTTCTCTATCACATAGAACTTCAAAGCTCTTCCCAGTAGGAGCAATTCTACTTCTCCAATTTTTATGGTTCAGAAGTATCCTCTGTCTTATAAAGCTAAGTAGAGATCAGGCATCACACCAAAGTTAACATTAGTTTACTTTCCCTCCTATTAAGTAAAATTCATATTAAGCTATTATGGCTACCAACTAAGTTTTCAAAGGACTTTATATCAAAATAACCTTTAAATATAGGGAGAACAGAGGTTATAACATTCTTTTCTATAGGCAGAAACTGAGTTTTAATGGTGTTATTTATTTTTTCTTTTTTTTTTCTTTTTGGGGATCCAGTCATGGGGCCTGAACTCTGGGCCTGGGCGCTGTCCCTCAGCTCTTTAGCTCAAGGCTAGCGCTCTACCACTTGAGCCATAGCACCACTTCTGGCTTTTTTCTTTTTGCTTATGTGGTGCTGAGGAATCGAACCCAGGGCCTCATGCATGCAAGGCAAGCACTCTAACACTGAGCCACCTTCCCAGCCCCCTGATGGTATATTTACCTTTTTATTGCTGTGACAAAATACCAGAGAACACAACTTACAGAAGGAAAAGATTTATTTTTGTTTGCAATTTCAGAGGTTCATCATAGTGGCAAAAAAGAGCAACTCATATCATGAAGGCCAGGAAACAGAAACAAAAAGGCTTTTGCTGTGGGCTTTCTCTTTTTTCTCTGTTTATTCCATCTGCCTCTCCCCCTCTATAGGATATTGCCCCAACATTCAGGAAGTCTTTCTCTCTTACTTATGCTTTATTAAAAGCATGGCTCAATCCAATGACATTGACATCAAAATTAACCATTGCAGATAGTTAAATGACTTATTCAAGTTCACAACAAACTATATTAATATTAGACACTTTACATATATTTTCTACCTCACTAAACCACAAAACTTCTGTGAAGACAGTCTTTCACAATACTGTTGAGGCATAGATAAGGCCAATAGTCTGACTGTGTGAGGACTTCTGCTTTTTGTTTAGTGCAAGTCCTGGATCTTGACTTCAGGGCGTGAGTGCTGTCTCTGAGCTTCTTTGCTCAAGGTTAGTTCTCAACCACTTGAAATACAGCTCCAGTTTTGACTTCTTGGTGGTTGATTGGAGATGAGTCTCATGGACTGACTTTGAACTACTGATCCTTAGATCTTAGCCTCCTGAGTAGCTAGGATTACAGGCATGAGCCACGAATGTCTGTATGACCTTTTAAATTCATGTTAAAATCCTAAGTCCCAAAGAGATGTTATTAGGATAAAGAGCATTTAGGGGATAGTTAAGTCATGATCCCTCATGAATGTGATTAGTATCCTTATAAAAAGGCCTAAGAGAGACCCTCTTTCCTTCTGTCATGTGATATTAACGTGCAAACCAAAAATACCACACTATCCAAGTATGTTCCTCAGCTTAAAGCTGAAGCTTAGTCAAAAGTCAAGTCAGTTCTAAAAATAGAATTAAAATAACTGTATTGTACAAATATCTTAATGTTTACCATATAGTTCATATAATTTTATTACCACAACTAACAAAATTTGTGTTTATTTAACTTATTCCTCATTTCAAAACCAGTCTAAATTATTTTTAATGTGAAACCAGTATCCCCAAAGTTTCTAAATTAATTGTAATAAAATAAAATAGGTTCTTCCAAAGTTATCACTGTATCTGAAACACAACAGATATCAAAAATATTTGCTTACTGTTTCCTTGATTAGTGAAAATTATTACATAAACGAATATATGAATGAAAAACAAACATTAATGTGCATCTAATCTAGGGAAGGTTGTATCTTTCATGCCCAACTTCACAAAAAATAACTCAATTTTAACAACAATAAACACTTGTTTTTTTGGCCAGTCCTGAGGAGCTTGAACTCTGGGCTTGGGTTCTGTTTCTGAGTCTCTTTGTGTTCAAGGATAGGCGCTTTACCACTTGAGCCATAGCTCTACTTCCAGCTTTTTCTGAGTAGTTTACTGGAGATAAGAGTCTCATGGACTTTTCCGCCTGGGCTGGCTTTGAACCAGATCCTCAGATCTCAGCCTCCTGAGTAGCTAGGGTTAAAGGTAAGAGCCACTATTGCCTGGCTTAGTCAAAAACACTTTTTTTTGGGGGGGAGGGCGGTTGTGGGGCCTGAACTCTGGGCCTGGGCACTTTCCCTTAGCTCTTCAGCTCTTCAAGGCAAGCTCTCTACCAATTGAGCCACAGTGCCATTTCGGGCCTTTTCTGTTTATGTGGTGCTGAGGAATCGAACCCAGGGCCTCATGCATGCAAGGCAAGCGCTCTACCACTGAGCTACCTTTCCAACCCCAGTCAAAAACATTTTTAAGCTTACAAAACAGGAAACTTCAGAGGGATAGGCTAGACCTAATGGTTAGGAATAACCTCACACAACATGATCTGTACAATCTGCCTAGTTATAAAGTGACAAATTTTGATGATTTATTTATATAACAATTTCTGGGGGGGGGGAAGGACTGGGGTGGGGGGGCAAGGGGAGGCTGGGAAGGGATGTGAAGGGCAAACAAAGGAGGAGGCTACAATGCTTGATAAGAAATGTACTCATTATCTTGCCCATGTAATTGAAACCCCTCTGTACAGTATGTTCACAATAAAAAATAAAAAAATATAACAATAAAACAATTTCTACAATATTCAAGCTAAGTATAGTCATGTGCATTCCGGGGCTCCAAATTTGTAGACTCAATCAACCATGTATAAAAAAATTATTTAATAGTTTTTATTGAGGTTAAATAATTACACAACTTTCACAGTATTGTGAGATAGTGATATACTTAAAAGTCACACATTTTAGCCTTCACAAGGCAAATGGTCATTATCATGGTCTATAATGTTTGTGAATTTTATGAGCTTTGACAATGTAACTATTTCTTCCACATTGGGTGATATGTACATTTCTTTCCTTTTAGTTATTTTTATTTTTTTTATTTTGGGTCCGGTCCTGGGGCCTGAACTCTGGGCCTGGGTGCTGTCCCTCAGCTCTTCAGCTCAAAGCTAGCGCTCTACCACTTGAACTACAGCGCCACTTCTGGCTTTTTTCTTTTAAACCCAGGGCCTCATGCATGGAAGGCAAACGCTCTACCACTAAGCCACCTTCCCAGCCCCATTTCTTTCCTTTTAGTGTAAGCTGTTCCCTCTTGCCCTCTCATTCCCTCCTTCCCATCGCTGCCCTTGAGTTGCTTAGTTTGTTTTCATCAATGTCCAGTGCAGCTGATGGGCCCTGTTGTATATTTTTTCATTTCCCTCTGATTCTCTGCCCGCCTCCTAGCTTCCCTCAGATGTGTGCATGTGCACACACGCGTGCACACACACACGCAAACCATTTATGTGGTCATTTAGGAATATGACAAATTGAATGGAGGTCCTTTGTTTCTTGAATCCTGTTTATTTTGTCATATCTCCTTGCATTTTGGATTTAACATCCACATATCACAAAGACCATGTGCTGTTTGTCTCTCTGCTCTTAGCTCACCGCACTCAAAATGATTTGTTCTAGTTCCATCCATTTCCCTGTGAATGTTATTATTTTGTCCTTTCTAATGGCAATGGCTGCATAATATTCCATTGTATATAAATACCACATTTTTTGGATCCATTCCTCTGTAGTGGGGCATCTGAGTTGTTTCTATATCTTGGCTATTGTGAATAGTGCTGCAATGAACAATGAGGTGCATGTGTCCTTGTATCCTGGTTCCTATTGCAAAGGATAGATGCCTAGGAGTGGTATGGCTGGGTCATAGGGGAGGTCTATATTTAGCTTTCTGCAGTACCTCCAGACTGCTTTCCAAAGTGGTTGTATTAGTGTACATTCCCACCAGCAATGCAATAGGGTTCCTCTTTCTCTGCATCCCCACCAGTATTTGTCGCTGGCTGAATTTAAGATGTGGGCCATTTTGATTGGGGTAAGGTGGTATCTCAGGGTCGTTTTTCTTTGCATTTCCTTTATAGCCAGTGATGATGAACATTTCCTCATGTGTTTCTTTGCCATTGTTATCTCTTCCTCTGAGTTCTTCTTTAGCTCCTTTGCCCATTTAGTGATTGTTTGTTAGATTTGGGAGGGATTCGTTTCTTGAGTTACTGGGTATTCGGCCCTTGTCTGATATATTACTGGTAAGTATCTTTTCCCAAGTAGTTGGCTGTCTTTCTAGTTTCGTAGGTATGTCTTTTTGTGCAGAAACTTATTTTAAGGTAGTCCTCTTTGTCCAGTCTCTCTCCAATTTGTTGTGACCCTGGGACTTTGTTCAGGAAGTTCCTGCCTGTGCGTATAAGTTCAAGTGCCTCTCCTACTCTGTCCTGCAGTAGTTTCAGAGTTTCAGGCTTGATGTTAAGGTCTTTAATCCATTTTGAGTTGATGTTAGTACATGGTGACAGGCTGGGGTCTGCTTTTAGTTTTCTGCATGTGGCCACCCAGTTTTCCCAGCACAAATAGTTGAAGATGCCATGCATCTTCCATTGTATGTCTTTGGCTCCTTTGTCAAATATCAGCTGAACAGAGATATGTGATTTTATTTCTGGATCTTTTAATCTGTTCCATTGGTCTTCAGATCTGTTTTTATGCCAATAGCAAGTTGTCTTTGTTATTATGGCTGTATATTAGAGCTTGAAATCTGGTATTGTGATCCCTCCTGCATAGTTTCTTTTGCCTAGAATTGCTTTGGCTATTCTAGGTCTTTTGTTGTTCCATATGAATTTTTGGATTGTTTTCTCTGTTTCAGTAAAGAACATCATTGGGATTTTGATGGGAATTGCATTGAATTTGTATATCATTTTTGGCAGTATGGCCATTTTCACTATATTAATTCTGCCTATCCAAGAACAAGGAAGGCCCTTCCATTTCCTGGTGTCCTCTATGATTTCTTCCTTTAAGCTTTCATACTTTTCATTAAATAGTTTCTTTACATCTTTGGTTAATTCTTAGACATTTTTTTTTGAGGTTATTATGAATGAGGTTGTTTCCTTGGTTTCCCTTTCTGCTTGTACATCATAAGACTCTTATCTCCGATTAACCAACAGAAAACCAGAAGTGGCGCTGTGGCTCAAGTGGTAGAGTGCTAGCCTTGACCTGAAGAGCTGAGGAACAGTGCCCAGGCCTAGAGTTCAGGCCCCATGACCAACAACAACAACAAAAAATTGTGTCAGTGATGACAATGTAAGTGGAACAACTATTTATGGTATTGTATTGGCTATCGTAAGGAGTCTAATAATGATTTCAAGTACATGGGGTGATATGTGTACATTACATATAAAAATATACCATTTTATATAATGGTCTTGCACATCTAACGGAAATTACCTTAAAGTAGGAAAATACAGCCTAGTAGAAAACTGATTTTTTTTTTTCAGAATTGGGGGTGAAGCCCAATACTTGCTAGACAAGCATGCACAAGTCTCTGGGCTCTTCTGTCACTTATACCCCAGAAAACTGAAAGCCCTTTTAAACTTCCTAGTTAGTTTATTCTAGTCCAGTCACTAGATCCATAAGCCTTTGTGTCTGTACTCCCCTTGTTGAAGAGCAAACTGTGGATGTATAGATGCCAACACTCTGGCCTTCTTAGAGACTTTCCTTCATTCTATTATTTCTCCTAAAATTCCCTTTCTAGATAATCATTTATAGGATTACAGAACAGTTACTATCTCCAGTTCTGAAAATTCATCCAAAGTGACTTCTCCATCTAATAATTGCTTCAATTTTGTCCATTTTCCCTCATAGCAAAGTTAATATGAAAAAGTCACCTTTACTTCCAGATGACCTTTTTTTTTTTTTTTTTTTTGGGTCCAGTCATGGGGCCTGAACTCTGGGCCTGGGCGCTGTCCCTCAGCTCTTCAGCTCAAGGCTAGCGCTGCTACCCCTTGAGCCAAAGCACCACTTCCAGCTTTTTTCTTTTTGCTTATGTGGTGCTGAGGAATAGAACCCAGGGCCTCATGCATGCAAGGCAAGAGCTCTACCACTGAGCCACCTTCCCAGCCCAGCATTTTACATACTTAATTAATCCCTTCTTTCACAAAATACATTCCTCTTCTGACTTCCAAGATAGCCTATTTTCTTGGTTTTCTGCTTACCTTTTTGGTTACTCATTCTCAGTGATGTGTACTGTGTTCTTCTGTTTCTCCTCACTGTCTCAACCCTGAGATCTTCTCTTCTCTCTGTACCCTTTCCCTAAGTGACCTCTTCTGTTTTCATAGCTCTCACTATGATGCTTACATAACCTGCAAAGCTGTACTTGAGTTCCTTTCTCTTTTTAGGTGACTATTTCCTCATTAAGTATGCTTAATCATACCGAATTTCTTTCATTTCTTTTCCTTTTTTTTTTTTTTCTCTGTTGGTTGTGGGGCTTGGACTCAGAGACTGGATGCTGAAGGACTCCCACCCTCTTTTCCCAGGCACATACAGATGTTAGGCAAACCACCAAAGATATATGCAGACTGCCTGATGCTGGCAGGGAAATCTATCTAAGCCTGGCTGTAAACATTCCACTGTGGGCTTAAACAAAAAGCCCCCCAACTCCTTTGACCTATTGGCTTTTTCACTAACCTCTGCCCCCTTGCTCAGACCCCATTTCTGAGCCCATCTCTTCACACAGACTCCAAGCCCACAGGAAGGCTGTGTCCCCCACTGTTATATCTCAATAATCAGTCCTCACTGTTTCCTTCCTTTCTCCTCCATTTTCCTAACAGACCCTGTCCCTGAGCTTTTTCACGCAAAGCTAAAGCTCTACCACTTTGAGCCACAGCACCACTTCTGGCTTTCTGGTAGTTAATTGGCAATAAGAATCTCATGGATTTTCCTGCCCAAGCTGGTTTTGAACCATGATCCTTGGATCTCAGCCTCCAGAGTAGCTAGGATTACAGGTGTGAGGCATGGGCACCCAACTGAATTCCTTTCCTTTAGTGTTTTTCTACTTCAGAGGCTTTGTTCATGCTGCTCTCTTTTCCTGGACCATTCTTCTCTCTCTCTCTCTCTCTCTCTCTCTCTTTTTTGTTTTTTTCGGTCATGGAGCTTGAATTCTGGGCCTGGGTGCTGTCCCTCAGCACTTCAGCTCAAGGCTAGCACTCTACCACTTGAGCCACAGCGCCACTTCTGGCTTTTTCTGCTTATGTGGTACTGAGGAATAGAACCTAGGGCCTCATGCATGGGAGACAAGCGCTCTACCACTGAACCACCTTCCCAGCCCTTCTCTTTGCTATTCTTGGGGGGGTTGTTTATTTAGAGACAAGGTCTCCCCTGTGGATTCTAGGCTAGTCTGGAACTAACTACATAGAATAAGCTGACCTCAAACTTGGGGTCCTTCTGTTTTTTCCTCCATGTACTGGAATTACAGGTGTCCACCACCATACCCAATGCCTCTGTTCTTGGAACAGTGCTCAACTTTCAAGTATCATCTAAAATGTCATTGCTCAAAGACTGTCTTCTTACCATCATCATTTTTTTAATATTACTCCTCCTGTTAATTTTCTTCACTGCTCTTACCACAATTTATCTTCATTTGTTTAGTTTTTGTCATTAGCCTGATATTTACAACCATGAGGTTAAAGACCACAATATCATCATTAACTCAGCACCTGGCACAATGACATATGAACATCAGGCAATAAGTCAATCATCTATGACTGATTTACTCATTAACAAACATTTATTGAGCACTTTGTAGCTGCCAGATACTATGTTAGATGCTAGGAATATAAAGTTAAATCAGAACTCATTTCAGAATCCTTAGAGACCAATTGAGGATAAGGACAAACACAATGCTGCATGAATAAATGTTATGTAATAGGTGACATCTACTCTTAGCCAACATAGCTCTTTTTTTCCTCTTACATAGTTGTGTGGTTCAAATTAGAATGTCAATTAAAAGGCAGGTTTTCAAGCAGAGTGAAGGAACTGTGAATTACCATGCAGTATTTCTTTATTTAACATTCCCAGTGTATTTCTATGCAGCTCAGGCTGGCCTTGAACTAGCATATTCTGCTTCTACCTTCCAAATGCTAAGATTACAAGTGTTGAGATAGGAGTAATATTCTTTTGAAAGCAACCACTTATTGTTCTCTTATCAGTTGATTCGATCAGTACATAAGGAAACTAGAGAAATAAAGTTATTATTGTTTGAATCTGTCCTTAAACAGGAAAAATACAACTAATTTAAACCATTTCTCAAAATTCTTACATCCAATATATGAATTTGATATCATTTAAGACTCAAGGTGTTGGTTTTTAAAAATGTACTGTTTCATTAACAGATTTGTTTATTTCACAGTTTTTCAAATATCTACTGATCATCTCTTAGGTGGTAGGATGGAGAATACAGTAGTAATCAAGACAGAAAAGGCCCTTATCCTTACAGAGCTGCGAAAAAAACTGGAGAGTCAAAAATAAACAAATAAATCACAACTAGAAGTCAATAGATCAAGAAATATTAATTCCACTGAAATGTATTACTTACAAATATATAAATACACAAAAATACTTTTGAAAGAATTTAATGTAGGTATGTTTAAAATGAATTAAAAGACTATGAATAGTGGGGTACTGGTAGCTCACAACTGTAATCCTAGCTACTCAAAAGGCTAAGATCTGAAGATTTCAGTTTAAAACCAATCTGAGCAGGAAAGTCCTAGAATTTTATCTCCAGTTAATCACCAAAAAAAACCTAAGTACTATAGCCTTGAGCAAAAATAACCCTCAAGGGCAACATCCAGGCCCTGAGTTCCAGGTCAAGCCCCAGGACAGGCACAGGTGCTGTCCACGGATAGGTGAATGGATAGGTTCAAGGATAGGCCTGTGGATATATAAACTCAGATAAAAGAATATTATTCAGCAGTAAGAAATATACTACCAATGGGGCTGGGAAGGTGGCTCAGTGGTAGAGCGCTTGCCTTGCATGCCTGAGGCCCTGGGTTCGATTCCTCAGCACCACATAAGCAAAAAGAAAAAAGCCGGAAGTGGCGCTGTGGCTCAAGTGGTAGAGTGCTAGCCTTGAGCTGAAGAGCTGAGGGACAGCGCCCAGGCCCGGAGTTCAGGCCCCACGACCGGACCGGAAAAAAAAAAAAAAAGATATATACTACCAAGTGACAAAATCACATGGCTGAACTTTAAGGCACAGGCACACACACACACACACACAGAAATGTATATGCTTTATATAATTTTTTTTTTTTGGTGTTGGGTTTGAACTCAAGGCCTTGGTCTTGCTAGGATGGTACTCTACCACTTGAGCCACATTCTATGTTTTGCTTGCTTTTTTTTTTTTGGTCGGTCGTGGGGCTTGAACTCTGGGCTTAGACGCTATCCCTCAGCTCTTCAGCTCAAGCTCGAGTGCTCTACTGCTTGAGCCACAGTGCCACTTCCAGTTTTCTAGTGGTTTATTGGAGATAAGAGTCTTCATGGACTTTCCTGCCAGGGCTGGCTTTGAACCATGATCCTCAGATCTCAGCCTCCTGAGTAGCTAGGATTATAGGTATGAGCCACTGGCTCCCAGCTTTGCTTGTTATTTTTAAAATGTATTTTTGTCTATTTCCTTTCTTTTCCTTCCTTCCTTCCATCCTTCCTTCCTTCAGTGGATCAAACCAGGGCACTGCATTTGTTTTGCCACTGAGCTACATCCTATCTCTGCTTGTTATTTATTTTTTTTTGGGGGGGGGGTCCAGTCATGGGCCTGAAGTCTGGGTCTGGGCGCTGTCCCTCAGCTAGCTCTTCAGCTCAAGGCTAGCACTCTACCACTTGATCCACAGCGCCACTTCCGGCTTTTTGCTTTTTTTGCTTATGTGGTGCTGAGGAATCGAACCCAGGGCCTCAAGCATGCAAGGCAAGTGCTCTACCACTGAGCCATCTTCCCAGTCCACCTGCTTGTTATTTGTGATAGAATCAGTAACTTTTTCTGGCCGCAAACCTCAATGATTCCACTCTTAACCTCCCAAGTAGCTAGAACTACAGATAGCATAAGACACCTGAGCCAGACACATATTTCTTTTCTCTTTCCTCGTTTTTTTCTTTTCTTGTGGTACGGGGACTAAAACCTAGAGCCTTGGGCATGTTAGGCAAGCACTCTACACTGAGCAATATCTCTAGTACATTAATCCATAAGTGAAAGAAACTACTCAGCATATCCTTTTTTTTTTCAGTCTTATGGGTTAATCTCAGGGTCTTAAACTTGCTATCAAATACTGTTCAACTTGAACCAAATATCCAGCCTACAAAATTAGTCTGAAAAGGCTACATACATTCTGTGATCCCAATTATATACCATTCTGAAAAAGGTAAAATATGGAAATAATAAGATGAGCTCAGGAGAAAAGGAGAATGCTGAATAAATAGGTTAAGCACAGGAGTTTTACGGCAGTGGTACTATAATAGGATACATAATATGCATTTATCAAAATCCTTGACAGTGAACCTTAATATTAACTACAGAACAATGTATATTTTTCAGAGGATTTTAGTTGCAGATAATGTATTGATATTGGCTCATCAACTGTACATGCTACATTAAGGAAAAATGTAAATAATGAGGTAACTTGTGTTATATGGGAAGGTAGTATATAGAAATTGATCTTTCTGGGCTGGGAAGCTGGCTCAGTGGTAGAGTACTCGCCTTGTATGCCTGAGGCCCTGGGTTCGATTCCTCAGCACCACATAAGCAAAAAGAAAAAAGTCGTAAGTGGTGCTTTGGCTCAAGTGGTAGAGCGCTAGCCTTGAGCTGAAGAGCTGAGGGACAGCGCCCAGGCCCAGAGTTCAGGCCCCATGACTGGACCCCCCCCCCAAAAAAAAAGCAAAAACAGTCAATTACTTTTTAAAGTGGCTATGTCTAAGCATCTAGACTGGGGACATATATGGATAAGCAACAGGCTGTCCTCTTTTAAGGTGAATATATAAATTTGTATATGAAGTGCTTTGTCTACATAAACAAAGTCTCAAGTTTCCTCATCTCACCTCAAAATGTGCCCTTTCTTCTTTTTTTTTTTTTTGTCAGTCATAAGACTCAGGTCCTGGGAGCTTTCCCTAAGCTTTTTTTATTCAAGGCTAGTACTTTACCACTTTGAGCCATAGGTCCACTTCTGTTTTTCTTTCTTTCTTTCTTTGGTCAGTTGTGGGGCTTGAACTCTGGGCCTGGGCTCTGTCTCTCAGCATTTCAGCTCAAGGCTAAGGTTCTACCACTTGAGCCATGGCACCACTTCCAGTTTTCTGGTGGCTTATTGAAGATAAGAGTCTCACAGACTTTCCTGCCAGGGCTGGCTTTGAACTGCGATCCTCAGATCTCAGCCTTCTAAGTAGCTAGGATTACAGGCCTGAGCCGCCGATGTCCAGCCACTTCTGTTTTTCTAATGGTTATTGGAGGTAAGAGTTCCACAGAGTTTTCTTACCCAACCTGCTTCAAACCTTGATCCTAAGATCTCAGTCCCCTGCGTGGTAAGGATTATAGGTGTGAGCCACCTGTGCCCATCTTATTCTCAATTTTTAATATGGATAATTTGTGTGTGTGTGTGCGCGCGTGCACGCATGTGCACGCACACGCACCAGTTCTAGGGCTTGAACTCAAGACCTGGGGACAGTCCCTGAGCTTTTTTGCTCTAGGTTAGCACTCTACCACTTGAGCCACACTTTCACCTCCAGATTTTTGATGATTAATTGGAAATAAGAATCTTATGTAGGGGGCTGAGAAGGTAGCTCAGTGGTAGAGTGCTTGCCTTGCATGCATGAGGCCCTGGGTTCGATTCCTCAGCACCACATACACACAAAAAGCTGGAAATGGAGTTGTGGCTCAAGTGGTAGAGTGCTAGCCTTGAGCTGAAGGGCTGAGGGACAGTGCCCAGGCCCATAGTTCAGACCCCACGACCAACCAAGAAAAAAAAAAAAAAAGAATCTTATGTACATTCCTGCCTGGGCTGGCTTTGACTCTCAACCCTCAGACCTCAGCTTTCTTTTTTTTTTTGGTCGGCCGTGGGGCTTGAACTCTGGGCCTGGGCGCTGTCCTTCAGCTCTTCAGCTCAAGGTGAGCGCTCTACCACTTGAGCTACAGCGCCACTTCCGGTTTTC
>NW_012267277.1:983789-985655 GCF_000151885.1 Dipodomys ordii | reverse complement strand
TTTCTGGTGGTTTATTGGAGATAGGAGTCTCACGGTCTCTCCTGCCCGGGCTGGCTTTGAACTGCTATCCTCAGATCTCAGCCTCCTGAGTAGCTAGGATTACAGGCGTGAGCCACCAGTGCCCGGCAGACCTCAGCTTTCTGAGTAGCTAGGATTATAGGCAATTGCCTGGCATGACAAATATTTCTAATAATATTTAATTGTGTAGGTATTTTAAAATTGATTAAACTAAAAGGTGGCATAATACTTCATAAAAACACATAGTTTTATACATATTCCATATACCTTTATTAAGAAACACTAATTCAAATTAAATACATAGATTAGGGACTAACATATGCATATTATGTAAATTATACAGGTGTAATTATGTGACATTTCATAACTATGTTTATAAATGCTCAAAATGGGTCAAACATCTATAACCTCAAATGTTTGAGGAGGAACCTTTGGAGACTCATTAAAAATTAATCTAGATCATGTTTCAATATGTCACTTTGATATTATACATGTCATTAAGTCATTTTTTATTTACAAAAGTGATGAAGATCATGAGTACCTAAAGGGACCTTAAAGAAGCTAGGAATTAATCAAAAAAGGAAACAGTAATTATCAAACAAAATCCTAAATGTAGCTCACTTAACAGACACCTTGAAAAATAGCACTCCAATTTAACTGGGATAACTTCCAGATAATACACTTTGAGCAAAGCACATTTCAAAATCTCACAACGAAATCTCAGCTCGTCAGTTAAGTTCAGCAATCATCTCAGAGACAAATCAGTGCCAAAAAATTCTTTACACTGCTTTCTTTTTTAGAACTACAAGGGAAAAGGAGAACATCTATGCAATCTCCCTATTTACAGAAGAGGAAACAAGAGACCAGAGCTTTATATACTCCATACAGGTCTGCTTTTCTACTCTTTCTGATTACAGTTTTCTTTACTGTCTATGGAATGGAATGGAAGTATGCTGCTAATGATTGTAGTAAAAAGCAATCTGATTTTCATTATACTTTTTAGAATTAAAGTAGAAAAATAATGTGGGTATGTGAAATGGTATATAATATTGACACTAAATCTTCCTTCTTTCAATGACTTGGTGTCAATGATGTTCCTTTGTTCAAGAGAAATGAAGTTTGTCTTGAGTGCTACTTTCCTAGGACCTTTATCTGGTATAATTCTGTTCATATTTAGCTCTTGGATTCTCAATGTGCTCCTGAAGTTTGTTTCTTGTAGATTGGCATCCATAGGGTCTACAAATGGCCTTAGAAAGGAGCCTCAAATAAAATGGGCTTCAAAGTTTTACCATGGTTCCCTGAAATAGCACAAAAACCATATCCCATTCATCTACAAGATCCTTCCTCTGCCCTCACTCAGCAGGAAAATTACCTGGAGCTGCATTGTCCCTGTTTCCTAACAAGAGTGAGGGTTTTCATCCAAGAAAGGGATGAGGGAATCAAAACAGAACTGTTAGGTAGACAGGGACAAAAAATGGTGGATATAATATGTGGCAGATATAATAAATGACATGGACTTTCTTATTCCTATAGTGCTTTGGGTTCCTGCTCAAATGGTTTCCTTCTCATAATGCCTTGAACAACCAGTCAACCATTGAAAATAACCTGGGTGACTCATGCACAAGCCAATCAAGCAAGGAAGATATAGGAGGAGCCTTGTACTATAAAATTTCCCTTCAACAGAAAGAAAGAAAGAAAGAAAGAAAGAAAGAAAGAAAGAAAGAAAGAAAGAAAGAAAGAAAGAAAGAAAGAAAGAAAGAAATGTACTCATTAAAAGAAAAAAGCCAGAAGTGGCACTGTGGCTCAAGTGGTAGAGCGCTAGCCTTGAGCTGAAGAGCTGAGGGACAG
>NW_012267277.1:976124-982629 GCF_000151885.1 Dipodomys ordii | reverse complement strand
CACTGAGCCACCATCCCAGCCCTTGAGACTCCATCTGACTGAAGCTGGGTGTGGTTGTTCATACCTGCTACCAACCCAGCTGTGGCAGGCAGTGCAAAATAGATGGGGCCCAGGCAAAAAGAAAGAACTAATCTCAAAATAATCAGCACACACACAAAAAGGCTGAAGGTGGCTCAGCAGGAGAGCACTGCCTAGCAAGCTCAAGACCTTGATTTCACATTCAAGTTCCACAAAACAAAACAAAAATATCCTATTCAACTGTATTACTCGCTAACATCTGGGGAGAACCTAGAAATATTGTAAAGATCTATAGCCTTCCACACTATTTTCTATTTAGTTCTTTTTTTTTGGGGGGGGGTCCAGTCGTGGGAGCTATTCCTCAGCTCTTCAGCTAAGGCTAGGGCTCTACCACTTGAGCCACAGCGCCACTTCTGGCATTTTTCTATGCTTATGTGGTGCTGAGGAATCAAACCCCAGGGCCTCAGGCATGCAAGGCAAGCGCTCTACCACTGAGCCATCTTCCCAGCCCCTCTATTTTCTATTTATAAGGGAGGAAAAACAAAAATACGTGTGTCAATATAAATTCCCAAAATATCTGGTAAATATCATGGCAAAAATAAGATGATTTCTAAGCAAAAAAAAAAAAAGATAATTTTTAAAAGTGGTAACAGCCAATTTTTAAGAACTATGAAACAGGAAGTCAATCATAAATATTTCCTAAACTGTAAGAACTTCCTTATTTCAAACTATTGCATTTAACCATGTTTCTATCAATATAAAAACCACAAAATTTACTCTTCCTCAATTACAGCTCTTCACATAGAAACTGATACAACACATACTCTGGAGACAACAGAAAAAATTATATCCACTGTCTAAGAATCAACAAAGTCATACTTTGCATAGAAACTCATTAGAACTGAGGGTTTTTTTAAAAGTTATTTATATCAGACATAGTGATGCAGGCCTATAATCTCAGCTACTCAAGAGGTAGAAGTAGGATGATCCTGAGTTTGAAGCCTACCAAAGCACAGTTAGCTTTCTCTAGCTTTTTTTTTTTTGGTCGGTCATGGGGCTTGAACTCTGGGCTTGGGTGCTGTCCTTGCATTCTTCAGCTCAAGGCGTGAGCTCTACTGCTTGAGCTACGGCGGCACTTCTGGTTTTCTAGTGGTTTATTGGAGATAGGAGTCTCATGGAGTTTCCTGCCCAGGCTGGCTTTGAACCTTGATCCTCATATCTCAGCCTCCTGAGTAGCTAGGATTACAGGAGTGAGCCACCAGTGCCTGGTTGCTATCTCTATCTCTTACAAGCAGAAGTGTTAGGGCATAGCTCAAGTTGTAGAGCACTTGCCTAACATGCATGAGGCCCTGGGATCCATCCCTAGAATGGGGGTTGGGAAAAGAGTATTATAGTATGTCAACCATATTTACCTAATATTGCCTTAATTAATTTTTGTTTTATTTTATGACTAATTTTCACTGTGTAGGCCACACTGGTTTCAAACTTAGATAGTCTTCCTGCATCAATCTCATCAAGTGCTAGAATTACAGGGTGTATCACCATGCCCAGACTCTAATTAATTTCTATTTGAGCGATACAGCATGAACATGCAATGTTTCTGAGCTGATAACATGCAACTTACCTTCCCACATGCTCGACAATGATGCCTCCTTTTGGTGAACGTGAACCGTGCTTCACACTTCATGCAATTTGGAGCCTGGGAATCTGGTACCCATACTGGAGCCACCTCACCTAGAGTGGTAAATGGCTTTCTGGCAGAAATTCCAAACTGACTAGCTCTGAGATCATTATCTGGGCTATCTGGGGCTACTGCAAGGCACGGTCTACTGGGGATCTCAGCCTCATAACTTTCTAAATGTTCCCCATTTGTATCAGCAATAGAGTTATTTCCCATAGATGTACTGCCTACATTGGTTGCTGTGTTCTCCCCTAACTTTGCTTTCCCAAGAATATCATTTTTGTTTTTAATGTTATTTCCACTGTTCACAGGAAGGTCATTTTGTACATGGTCTGATAATGGCTTTGGAATTTGAAGTTTAAGATTAGAAGGTTGCTTAGGTCTTGCACCACCAAAAGGAACACTGATAGTTTGCAGGTTTGCTACTATCTTGGGGGAAGACTGCCCATGTACTGAAGAAACTTGACTAGGGAAATTATGTAAATAATTTTTCTTCATCAGGTCCCCAGTGCTATTTAAAAGTAGTCCACTCCCTTCTGTGGCCTCATTTCCTCTCTGATCATAAATATTTGAGTAGCATTCTGACTTGCTCTCTTCTATTTCCTTTTCTTCGGTTACGGAATCTTCTTTGGAGGGTAAAGTCTTTGGAACAAAAGAAACAACCGGGCTCTGCATTCCATAGGAATCACAACCATTAGACAGGGAATTTGCTGGTGTATCTACAATTGTGGAGAAATCACATCCTTCACTTTCATTTGTGCAAGTTCCTTGGATATCAAGACCTGCATCTGCCATTCCAGCACATTCCCCTTCACTATCACCATTAGTGTCAAGCTGTAAAAACTTTTGATTTTCTTCATTTACTTGGCTATCACTCATCTCATTTAGCTTAGTCAATTTCCAATTAGTCATCTCCTGAGGGTCAGAGAAATGCTCTGTCAATTTAGGAAATTCTGTGGTGCCAAGAATTTCTTCATGCTCATAAACTTCATTTTCATCAGCCCTAACTTCACTAGGCACAACACAACCTGAAGACTGTTTGCAGTTATCATCCCTTTGGGACCCATTTTTCATGTCTGGTTTGAGATATGAAGATAAGCCAGACAAGTGTTGTTCTTCAGCTGTTCTCTCTTCTGTTGGCTTTTTTTCTGTCAAAATCTCCTCACTCAAATGGGAAAGAGAGTTTAGACTCCCTGGATCTGTCCTAGGAGAGCTGGTTTTGCCTGTAAGACCCTCATCTGGAGGATTGTCCTCTTGTTTTTTAGCAGCAGGATCTCCATCTGTTCCCTGGGATGAGATCACTGAATCAACTGTTAAACCTGTAATCACAGACATGGAAGGGTCTCTACTTATATTTTCATCATCCTTTAACTGCACTGGGGAACAGGCACTGGCTATATTATCAGATGGAGTACCATACAAGTGGTTAACAGAATCCCCCTCTGTTTTTGGTCTATTCAATGGATCCATTAGTTTCTCTGAGTTCATATCTTTTTCAGTGGACCCATTCATACTAAAACTAAATTGATCAGTTTGTCTATTTTCATTATCCAGGGAACAACTAAAAGAATCCATGAGGGATTGACTATTATAATTATTACAATCCTGAAATTCACTTTGTAATGTCCTTTTATCACAGTTATGCATGACAGCTACAACAAGAACATTCTTATCATCTGGCAGACAAGTTAGATTTCCACATTTCTTCTCTCCCACTTCAACAGCACTGCACTGATCATCCAGAGTACAGTTTCTCTTCATTAACTGATCTTCTGCAATGGCATTTTCATCAATCCACATTGTGGCAATTTCTGGATTTAGACTACAGTCCTGTCCATTAGCACATGTATCTTCTTCCTCCCTGGTCACTGTTGTTGAATGCGCCAGAGAGAAGACTTTCAGTGGTGATTGTGATTCACTAGAAACTGCAGATTCATTCACATTGGCCAGCGTAGGATTAAATGATAGTCGGTTTGAAGAGGACTCTAAAATCTTATTCCACTTTGTGTCCAATAAAGTAGGAGAAATTGTGTCATCTAGAAAAAATAAGTAGTTACAATAAGTTTGTTAGTAAAACTGGGGCTACTAGGACTATATTAATAAACATTTCCACTTATACACTAAAATATTCTTAGAGATATGAAGGTTATCTAATTTTCTCTAGGGATATGAAAATGTATTTAAGACAATTATGAAATTATGTAATTATAATCACCAAATGAAAATACCTCAGAACATTTTAAACAAGTAAAGAATTCTACCTTAATTAGTAACATAACTAAACTGATCTCCAGACTAAGAAAGGAAAGCATTCTCTGAATGTCCATGTACAAGGCAGGAGGACATAGACTAATACAAAATGGGGTGAGGCTAAGGGGACAGAAAAAAGTACATAACAATTGTGTAGGCAGAAAAATGATGTAATTTTCTGTAGACAGTGAATGTTATTTCATTTAAACTGTGATTGTCAAAACTGTACAAGTTGGCCAGACATGCAGGCATCTGCCTGTCGTCATAGTTACTTGGGTGGTAAGATGGGAGGATCACTTGAGCTCACAAGTTCATAAAGCGGTTTAGGCAACATAGTAAGACCCTGTCTCAAAACAAAGCAAAAGTCAAAAATTACAGTAATGGCTAGGCACCAGTGGCTCACGCCTGCAATCCTAGCTACTCAGGGGGCTGAGATCTGAGGATCCGAGTTCAAAGCCAGCCTGGGCAGAAAAGTCCATGAAACTCTTATCTCCAATAAAATCACCAGAAAACTGGAAGTGGCACTACGGCTCAAGAGGTAGAGTGCACGCCTTGAGCTGAAGAACTCAGGGACAGCACCCAGGCCCAGAGTTTAAGCCCATGACTGACAAAAAATAAAAATAAAAAATTACAGTAAAGATTTGTATGTATTAGTGCATATAAAGTTTACCTATAAAAACTTTTTTAAATGCCAAAACTTTTTTAAAATGCATAGTATTATCTATAATCCTAGCTACCATTGAAGGTCAGCCCAAGGAAAAGGTTAGTAAAATCCCCTCAGAAAAACAACTAACGCATAAAGAGCTGGAGGTGGCTGAAGTGGAAGCATCCTTGCATAGCAAGTTGAAAGCTCTAAATTCAAATCCCAGAACCATTAAAAAGAAAACATTTACAAAAATGAAACAGAAACTGAAATACAAAGGAAAGTATGAGACAAAAATGTCAGCATGTGAATTCACAATTAAAGGTGAATGATACATATACTGAGAATTAATATACTATTAGCTTTTTACATATTTTAATCTTTTCCATTGTAAGTTTTTAAAAATTTACTATAGTATGTGAAGTCCTTTAACCATGTCACAACACATTATTGATTAGATTCATATTTCTACTATCTGAGAATACTGGCAAAAAAATGTCAACTTATCTTATTAAACTTAGTCTATCAACAAATGTAATTTTATATCAAATTTGTTCCTTTTGTGAATTTTTTTTGTTTTTATAAAGGTGATGTACAGAGGGTTACAGTTACATAAGTCAGGTAAAGAGTACATTTTTTTTTTTTTTTGGGTCCGGTCATGGGGCCTGAACTCTGGGCCTGGGCGCTGTCCCTCAGCTCTTCAGCTCAAGGCTAGCACTCTACCACTTTGAGCCACAGTGCCACTTGTGGCTTTTTTCTTTTTGCTTATGTGGTGCTAAGGAATCAAACCCAGGGCCTCATGCATGCAAGGCAAGCGCTCTACCACTGAGCCACCTTCTCAGCCCAAAGAGTACATTTCTTTTTAGACAGTGTCAACCCTTCCCTTGCTCTGTTTTTCCCTCTCATCCCCATCCACATTTTCAGATAGTGTTAGTGACTATCACTGCTACATTTGTTTACCCCTTGTCCCCACATTTCTGTGCCCTACCTCTTGCCATCCCAAAGACAGATAACAAACAAATAAGACCAAAAACAAAGAAAAAATTACTTCCATTCTTTTTGTCATTGGTCATGGGGCTTGAACTCTGGGCCTGGGTGCTATCCCTGAGCTCTTCAGCTCAAGGCTAGCGCTCTACCACTTGAGTAATAGCTCCACTTCTGGTTTTTCTGGTGTTTAATTGGAGATAAGAGTCTCACAAACTTTCCTGCCTAGGCTGAGTCTGAACCTCAACTCTTAGATCTCAGCCTCCTGAGTAGCTAGGATTACAAGTGTAAGCCACCAGCACCTGGCCTATTCACTTTTTATCAGATCATAGCTAAGTTATTCTCCCAGGTTATAGAATTATATTATAGGTCAAAGTAAAATAAAGAAATAGGAAATAATGGACTTGGTGCCTTTCCTGTTCTCTTACTCTAACTGATAATAATGGTGTTGAAATTATGCAGATATATTTACAATAATTATCAAACCATGCATAGCACCTTCTTAAGATCTTTATTAAAGCCTTTAGTATACTATTACACAATAATTTATTTGTATTCACTGAATGAAGATAAATGATTTCTGAAGCAGAAGCCATTTTGTTCTACCAGTATAAGTCCTCATGGTGCATAGGTATACAATAAATATACAGTGAGTATCTACTGTAATAAAATCATTGGTTTTATGATACATTAAGATTAAATGATGGTTGGCACCATTACAAAATATATAATGTAGAGCTGGGAAGGTGACACAGTGGTAGAGTGCTTGCCTTGCATGCCTGAGGCCCTGGGTTTGATTCCTCAGCACCACATAAGCAAAAAGAAAAAGCCAGGAGTGGCGCTGTGGCTCAAGTGGTAGAGTGCTAGCCTTGAGCTGAAGAGCTGAGGGACAGCACCCAGGCCCAGAGTTCAGGCCCCACGACCAGACC
>NW_012267277.1:962845-976074 GCF_000151885.1 Dipodomys ordii | reverse complement strand
GCTGAGGGACAGCACCCAGGCCCAGAGTTCAGGCCCCACGACCAGACCCCCCCAAAATATATATATATATATATATATATATATATATATATATAATGTAGCTGGGAATATGAGATATAGATACAATTGAAATGAATACCTAATAAGCAGTACAGGGTAGCTTGTGTATCTCTAAACTCCATGTGGAAACAGAAAATCAACTCAGAGAAAAGGTATCTTTTCAGGATGAGTTAAGTGAGCTCTAATTCATGACAGCAAGAACTGGAGTAGGCTTCAAAACACCTAAATCTGGAAAAAAAACTGTAACTAAGGGAACAAGCAAAAGTATAACCCCAAACAGAAGGATTTAAAAGAGCTAAGTAAACTTGCTCCAGGGTCTCATACCTGTAATCCTAGCTACTCAGGAGGCTGAGATCTAAGATCTAAGGATCACAGCTGGAAGCCAGTGGGGGAGGAAAGTGTGAAAGACTCTCATCTCCAAAAAAGTACTCAGAAAAAGCTGGAAGTGGTGTTATGGCTCAATGATAGAGTGCTATCCTTGAGCAAAAGCTCAAGGACAGTGGCTCAAGCCCAGAGTTCAAGCCCCAGGATGGGCAGAAAAAGAAAAGAAAAGAAAAAAAAGAAAGAAACATGATATAGTTACAACCAACAGGTAGTGTTTAGAAATCCTTTTCCTTATAAAGGAATTATTTTTTGTAAATCTATGATGTACTGCTATGTTTACAGATTCAAAAAAATATACTTCAAAATATTACATACAAAGTACCCAACTAGAAATTACAGAACACACACGCACACGCACACGCACACGCACACACACACACACACACACACACACACCCTAATAGTTTTATTAAATCAATGGTATTCTGGCTTTTTTGGGGGGGGGAGTTCCAATCGTGGGGCCTGAACTCTGGGCCTGGGCACTGTCCCTCAGCTCTTCAGCTCAAGGCTAGCGCTCTACCACTTGAGCCACAGCGCCACTTCCGGCTTTTTTTCTTTTTGCTTATGTGGTGCTGAGGAATCGAACCCAGGGCCTCAGGCATGCAAGGCAAGCGCTCTACCACTGAGCCACCTTCCCAGCCCTAAATCAATGGTATTCTGGATGCATACTATTCACATGCTTAGGTTTAACACTTGCCTAGACATCTCACAACTTAATTGCAATACACAGAGGATTGAAGAATGTATTATAAAAATATTTGTATCAATGGCTGAATCTCAGAGGATGACATACTTTCTGGCCTGGTATTTAGAAAGCATACTTCAATCCAACAAAATCCCTAATCATTTAGATTTCACATTTACATGAATCAGGAATGAGCCAAGGGAAATGAGATAGAACTGAGTCATAAATGATTATAAGCAAGTCATTCCAGATATCTTTCCAGGTATCATACCCCTTATACTTATTATTCCATATTCTTCTTTTCTTTTTTTTTTTTTTGGTCAATCATGGGGCTTAAACTCTGGGCCTGGGCACTGTCCCTCAGCAATTCAGCTCAAGGCTAGCATTCTACCACTTGAACCAGAGTGCTACTTCTGGCTTTTTCTGCTTATGTGGTGCGGAGGAATTGATCCCAGGGCCTCATGAATGCAAGGCAAGCACTTTACCACTGAGCCACCTTCCTAGCCCATATCCCATATTCGTTTTTCTTTTCATGTCTTTTTTTTTTTTTGTTGGTCCTGGGGCTTGAACTCAGGGCCTGGGTACTGTCCTTGAGCTCTTTTTGTTCAAGGCTAGCACTCTACCACTTTGAGCCATAGCACCACTCCTGGTTTTCTGGTGGTTAATTGGAGATAAGAATCTCACACTTGGGCTGGGAAGGTGGCTCAGTGGTAGAGCACTTGCTTTGCATGCATGAGGCCCTGTGTTCCATTCCTCAGCACCACATAAGCAAAAAAAAAAGAAAAAAGCCAGAAGTGGCACTGTGCTAAAGTGGTAGAGCACTAGCCTTGAGCTGAAGAGCTGAGGGACAGCGCCCAGGCCCAGAGTTCAGGCCCCAAAACCAGACCAAAAAAAAAAAAAAAGAATCTCACACTTTCCTGCTAGGGCTGCCTATGAACCATGATCCTCAGAGCTCAGCCTCCTGAGGAGTTAGGATTACAAGGGGTGAGCCACCAGTGCCCCACGGTATTGAAGCTTTTAAACTCAGAGTCTCAGACTTACTAGGCAGGCACTCTAAACTTAGCCAGCTTACCCCTTTTTACTCCAGTTATTTTTCATATAGTGTTACAGGCATGTGCCACCACTCCTAGCCTGAGAAATTAGTTTTGATTTGGTTACTGTGGGTCTGTCGAAGTCTTAAATAGAACATGGGCTGGGCTCTAGTGGCTCAGACCTGCAATCCTAGCTACTGGGGAAGCTGAGATCTGAAGATTGAGGTTGAGGTTGAAAGCCACCAGAAAACCAGAAGTGGCGCTGTGGTTCAAGTGGTAGAGAGCCTGCCTTGAACTGAAGAGCTCAGGGACAGTGCCTAGGCCTAGAATTCAAGTTCTATGACCGACAAAAACAAAAACAAATACAAAACCTAAAGATAATGAAGTCTAATTTCTTGAGGTTGTTTTTTGTTTGTTTGTTTTGGTAGGTCCTGGGGCTTGAACTCTTGGCCTGAGTGCTGTCCCTCAGCTCTTCAGCTCAAGGCTGGCACTCTACTAGTTGAGCCACAACACCACTTCTGGCTTTTTCTGCTTATGTAGTGCTGAGGAATTAAACCCAGGGCCTCATGCGTACAAGGCAAGAACTCTAGCACTGAGCCACATTCCCAGCCTTGAGGTTGTTTTAAACATTAAATTACATGATCCATATACCTGGCACGTAAGATAAAAATATTTCTTCCTCTAATAATCATATTAATATAATATTTACAATAATATTATATATCATAATACTATTATCACTGTTATCATTAAATTACTAGGCCTGATTCTATTTTTCCAAATACTGTATTCTCTTATTTCAAATTCTCTTTATCATAAATCCAAATAGATTCAATGAAGTAAGTCTGTACCTTCGTTTTGTTCAAATTCATCTAACACCTTGTCCAGGTTATAAGCTTCTGCCTGGAAATAATTCTCCATCAGTGAGGAAACACAGCTTAAGAGACGTTTTTTTAAAGCCTAAAAAAGAGTAGATAAAATTGGTATTGAGCTCTGAATTATTAAAATATAACTTATAAATCTTAAATATAAAAGAATATAATCTCATAAATCTACATAGACAATGCAAACAATAAAGCTTGTCATGCCCCTAAAGATCTTGTTTTATTTTTGGTTGATCATGAGGCCTGAACTCTGGGCCTGGGCACTGTCCCTCAGCTCTTCAGCTCAAGGCTAGCGTTCCTACCACTTAAGCCACAACGCTACTTCCAGCCTTTTCTGCTTATGTGGTGCTGAGCACTCGAACCCAGGGCCTCATGCATGCAAGGCAAGCACTCTACCACTGAGCCACCTTCTCACCCACCCCCAAAGATCTTTAAGTTAGAAACTGAAGGACGACAATCATCAAAATACAGTTGGTCCTCTGAATCTGTGAGTTCCTGTATCTGCAGCCATAGCCAATCACAGATGGAAAATCTTTTGAAAGAAATCGCATCTGTACTGAATATGTACAAATAGGATTTCTTGTCATTATTCTCTAAACAATATAACAAAACAATTCTTCACCAAGATTTTATATTTTATATGGTTTTATAATAATCTAAAGATGATTTGAGTATATAGGAGGATATGACACAGATTATATAAAATACTACACAATTTCATATAAATGACTTGCATATCCATGGGTTTTGGAATCTGCAGGGGTACTTGTACAATTCCCCCACGGACACTGAGGGACAATCATAGAACTAAACAAAGAAGGCACACCTGTTCAACTCAATAGAGCATGCTTCAAAAGACCAATCTCAGATGTTGAGAAAATTATTGTTCTGACTGGGATAAAAATACATTTCTAACAGAAGAGGAAGTTTTCAGAATTTTTGTCAACTGGGGAATGACAGGAAAGTATAAGCATGGAATAAAGGATGCTACTTGCTTTTTTCAATACTATTTCTTCTCTTTAATACTATTTCCTAGCTCCCTTAACTTATCTAAATGTTATCCTCTGGATGTAGATGCTAACTGTGTCAACTATTTATCAGAATGCCAGGAGCCCATAGTGGGAGTTAAATAAATTATCCCACCCCTGTGTATGATTCCATTATCAGGATCTCTTTGCTTATCTATTTCCTTAATTTCTCAAAAAAATGTTTTTCAAACTGGAAACTTCACTTGTCTTCTTATTGCTATATACAAGATCGTCAGATTACAATTTCCACAAAAAGTCTAAAGAAACAAGAAGGAAAATCAGAAATGTAATACTCTGCTATTATAAATGTTTAAATCAAATATAAAAAATGACAAATGACAAATGCTTTTTATTTATAATGCTTATTTTCTCTCATTTTATAAATAAGAAAATAAACTCAGGGAATTTAATTGACTTTTTTTTGGGGGGGGGGGTCTGGTCGTGGGGCCTGAACTCTGGGCCTGGGCGCTGTCCCTCAGCTCTTCAGCTCAAGGCTAGCACTCTACTACTTGAGCCACAGCGCCACTTCCGGCTTTTTTTTTTTCTGCTTATGTGGTGCTGAAGAATCGAACCCAGGCCCTGATGCATGCAAGGCAAGCGCTCTACCACTGAGCCAACTTCCCAGCCCTCAATTGACTTTTTAAGTACTCCCCCCCCCCCCCCCCCCCGCCAAGATGATAGATTAGATGAAATAGGCAGATAGATAGTGGTACAGGGTTAGAACTCAGAACATTAAGACTGCTTCGCCAAGAACAAATGTCTCCACTCCTTTTTGTTTTGGCTACCTTTGAGACAGAGTCTCACATTTTGCCTGAATCAGTCTAGTCTGTGATTCTCTTGTGTTCAATTCTTGCTATAGCTGGGATGACAGACATGGACTACCATGCCCAGCTATTATGGCACATGGTTAGTGTTTCTTTTCCCTGTTGAAACAGTTTGACCCAGACTGGCCTGGAACCTCTGTCTTGATCCCAGCCATTACAGAGCAAGAATGACAGACAGGAACAACGGTTGAGATGGTTGAGATAACTGTCTTAATTTTTTGTTTGGACTAGCATCAGAATTGTAATCCTCAAATCCCCTCTTGCCACTGCTCAGGATTACAGGTGTGAGCTACTGGTACCTGTTCTCAAGTTTATTTTATTTAAGTCAACTTACCTACCACCAGCATGTTCATCATTATAAAAAGTTAAAGCTGGCACCAGTGACTCACCCCTGTAATCCTAGCTGCTCAGAAGGCTGAAATCTGAGGATCAAGGTTCAAAGCCAGCCCAGGCAGGAAAGTCTGTGAGACTTTTATCTCCAATTAAGCACCAGAAAACCAGAAGTGGAGCTTTGGCTCAAGTGGTAGAGCACTCACCTTGAGCTAAAGAACTTAGGGACAGTGCCCAAGCCTTACAACCAATAAAAAAAAAGTAAATAACCAAACTAACATACTTATTGTACATCTACTGTGTAAAGAGTATTTCAATTAATTAAAGTCTCAGACATAATCCATAATGTCAAGGAGCTTATACTTTACTTAGTAAACAATAAGAAAATTTAAGTAATAATGTTTTTAATAACAACTCAGTACAAGAGACAATATATCATCAGATGCTCTATGATTAATTTGTCAGATAAAACAGATAAGCACTATAAAATAAACATTACAGAAGTCCAAGAAGTTATTTAAATTCACTTTCTTGAGCTTGAGAGCTGCTTGTGGGGCCTGAACTCTGGGCCTGGGCACTGCCCCTCAGCCCTTCAGCTCAAGGCTAGCACTCTACCACTGGAGCCACGGCACCACTTCTGGCTTTTTCTGCTTATGCGGTGCTAAGGAATCGAACCCAGGGCCTCATGATGCAAGGCAAGCACTCTACCACTGAGCCACCTTCCCAGCCCTTGTATGATTTTTTAAAGGCAAGGATTCTGTAAACCCCGGAAAGATTAGGATTCCTCTTATTCCCCAATAATCTACTCTCTTGATCAGAGAAAAGAACATGGATTTGAGAAATAGTGTTAGTGCTGGGCACTGGTGGCTCATGCCTATAATACTAGCAACTCAGGAGACTGAGATCTGAGGACTGAGGTTTGAAGTCAGCTAAGCAGCAGTAAATTGATTCTAAAAGGAGAAAGCCAGCCCTGCTTGAGAATTTAACAGTAATTTAAAAACACTTTCTTGTTCTGGATTAAAGCAGATCTTTTCTGAACAAGTTTGTTTCTGGTTTAATAAGAGACGTTATAAAGAAAGTAAATAGAACATATGAATCAGCATTGCTTCCTATAGCTCTAGTTGTTTTCTCAAGGTCAGTTTCATAAAGAAATGAAAACACTGGTTTTCTTACCTTCTTCCCTTTATGCACGTGATAAGGAACAGCCTGCTCCTTGCTTACTCATGATGCTTGCTGCACCATCAGGCAGTCCTGATGATTCAGTATGCCCTGGCTGATCCTAAAGAAAACAGACTGCTCATTACATTTGCTAAAACAATAAGCCATAATTTTCATCATATAAATCTATCATCGCCAGACAAATAAAAGCAATGGAGTTTAACAATAAACTATAATTATATCTTCAGGTTCAAAGACCTGCTTATAGGGAATTCAGCAGTATACAAATTTCATTGCCTAAGAAAGCCAAAAATTAAATGTGTCAAGGAAGAGTTAAGAATTTCTGCACACTCATGTTCAGTGGATAATACATGGTGAAACATCAAGAACAAGTACTTTCTATATAATTACTTCAATCATCTTAATTCATAAAAATATCATTTACTTTTTATTACAATAGGCCCTCTGAGAATCCAAGTTAAGAAGACTGTTGCTTCCTAAGAAATGTCTTTTTTTTGGGGGGGGGGGTCCGGTCATGGGGCTTGAACTCTGGGCCTGGGCACTGTCCCTCAGCTCTTCAGCTCAAGGCTAGTGCTCTACCACTTGACCCACAGTGCCACTTCCAGATTTTTTTCTTTTTGCTTATATGGTGCTAGGAATCGAACCCAGGGCCTCATGCATGCAAGGCAAGCGCTCTACCACTGAGCCACCTTCCCAGCCCCAAGAATGTCTTCTTGTATGATTATTTTTCCTATATCTAGAGTTCTTGAGTTCTAAAAGCTTCCTATTGAGAAGTTATTGCCAAGCAACTGTTCTTCCTCCAAATGGAGTTTCTCTGTATTCCAGTCATCCTCCATTGCTTGAAAGCAGTGGCTTGCTAGGTACCAGTGGCTGATGCCTGTAATCCTAGCTACACAGGAGGCTGAGATCTGAAAATCAAGGTTTGAAGCCAGCCCAGACAGAAAAGTTCATGAGACTCTTATCTCCAATAAACTACTCAGAAAAAAAACAAAAATAGTGCTGTGCTCAAATGGTAGAGCACTAGCTTTGAACACAAAGAGGCTCAGGAACAGCAACCAGGCCCTGAGTTTAAGCCTCAAGACTGGCATTTAAAAAAAAAAAAACCAAGAGTAAGAATATCCTATTATCAGTATATTAGTACAGATCAAATTGAAAAAATAAAATAAAAATAAAGCCAGGTGCTCGTGGCTCACGCCTATAATCCTAGCTACTCCGGAGGTTGAGATCTGAGGATCACAGTTCAAAGCCAGCCCAGGTAGGAAAGTCTGAGAAACTCTTATCTCCAGTAAATCACCAGAAAAAAGGAAGTGGCTCAAGTGACAGAGTGCTAGCCTTGAGGTGAAGAGCTAAGGGATAGTGCCCAGGCCCAGAGTTCAAGCCCCATGACCAACAAAAAAATAAAACAAAAATCTTTTTTTTGTTGTTTGAATTTTGTTGCTTGAATTCAGGCCTACGTGCAGTCTCTGACCTTTTTGCTCAAGGCTACCATTCTACCATTTGAGCCATAGCTCCACTTCAAGCTTTTTGGTAGCTAGAGGTAAGAGTCTCATGAACTTTCCTTTTCCTGGCTAGCTTCAAACAATCCTCAGATCTCAGCCTCCTTTGTTGCTAGGATTACAGGCATGAGACACTGGCACCCAGCTCCAAATGAATATTTTTAATAAGTAATCAGTTGGTGGAGGGCAGGGCAAAAACTCTGCTATGAGAATCTGCCAGACACAAATTTGAATTCATGTCTAGTCTTTAACAGCTAGTTCTACATTCAGCAGCTTATTTAACCTCTCTGAGCCTCAGTTGCTTTGTACTTTACATAAAAACTATACTTTGTATATTAAATTTTTAGTGATGTTACTTTATATGAAGAATTTCACATTGCACAGACCTAATAGTGCTTTAAAAATGATATCTATTGTTATCCATCATCAAAAGCAACCTAGGTGAAAGAAGTAGAACAGGAAAATAAACAATGATTTGAACCATGAAACCAACCATGGACTGGTTTGTTTATATAATTAGTAATTTATCAGTAATCTATCAGGGCAGTTAGTCTTACATGATCAAGTCAAGCCTGAAGAATGAAACATAGTGAAAGAAATAAAAGTGTAACCTAATTGTTCAGCTTTCTGAAGAGGCTAAATCTGATCCTAAAAAGACAGCCTTTGAATATGAACACTCTCACAGTAGCAGTAAAAAGAAAAAATAACCACTGGAAAGAGCTTTATTCCTACTGAGGAAGACATTAAGAGAAAAGGATCTGGGAATCTGACATTGTTGTTACACCACAGTCACACAGGGTTTCAATTTCAAAGATAGCAACCCGGTATCTTTCACTAACATGGATTCTCTGTCAAGAGCTATAAAGAACAAGGTGATTGTTTGCAACTGGTACATCCTAAATAAAAGTTAAGAGTAGTTTAAAACAAATACTGGGAAAACATGATTATAATAGGGGTACAAATATTACATTGCCATCAAAATGCCTAGAACAGTAGCTGATTTGAGTCATTAAACAAAGAGCATTGGTAGCTGGGCATTGGTGGCTCATGCCAGTAATCCTAGCTATTCAAGAGGCTGAGATTCAAGGATCACAGTTCAAAGCCACCCTGGCAGGAAAGTCCACGAGACTCTTGTCTCCAATGAACCACAGAAAACCAGAAGTGGCACTGTGGCTCAAGTGGTAGAGTGCTAGCCTTGAGCTGAAGAACTTAGGGATAGCGCCCAGGCCCAGAGTTCAAGCCCCATAACCAGAAAAAAAAAAAACCATTAAATTGATAGGTGTAATTTAACTCACATCTCTTCCAGTGACCATTCTTATTGTGTATATGTTTTTTTTGGGGGGGGGGTCCGGTTGTGCGGCCTGAACTCTGGGCCTGGGCGCTGTCCCTCAGCTCTTCAGCTCAAGGCTAGCACTCTACCACTTGAGCCACAGCGCCGCTTCCGGCTTTTTTCTTTTTGCTTATGTGGTGCTGGGGAATCGAACCCAGGGCCTCAGGCATGCAAGGCAAGCACTCTACCACTGAGCCACCTTCCCAGCCCCTTGTGTATATGTTTTTAAGGCTATAATATAGTAAATAACACCTGCATCTTTATACTTTTAATGTATAATAAATTTCCAAAAGAAAATACACATTTTAACTTTTCATATTGTCAAATTTTCCACCAAACTTGATATTTACATATGTTTTCTCCAGACATATACAAGTATCTTTCTTCTTCACAATCTTATGACTACTGAGTAAAATCAAACTTAACCAATGTTACAGAAAGGAAATAGGACCTAATTTCCTAATTCGTATTTTTAATTTTGAACAAAAATGTAATACACACTTCTATCTTTCCCATGTTTATACTTTCCTGTTTTTACTGGTCTCTCTGCAATTGCAGAATTTGTCCCAGTTTAGTGGAGCTTTTCCTACATGGATGTCTCCTATTTGACAAATTGGTCAATCTTTTCCGTTTTGGTGTCTACATTTCAAATCATGCTTAGAAAAGTAAACATTATAAAAAGATTTAACTGTTTTTTTCTGCTATTTTCATGATTATTTTTTTGGGGGGAAGGGGGAGTCATGGGGCCCTGGGTACTGTCCCTCGGTTCAGAAGCTCAAGGCGAGGGCTCTACCACTTAAGCCACAGCGCCACATCTGGTTTTCTGGTGGTTTACTGGAGATAAGAGTCTCACAGGGGCTGGGAAGGTGGCTCAGTGGTAGAGCACTTGCCTTGCATGCATGAGGCCCTGGGTTCGATTCCTCAGGTACCACATAAGCAGAAAAAGCTGGAAGTGGCACTGTGGCTCAAATGATAGAACAAAAAGAGCCTCACAGACTTTCCTGCCTGGCCTTGCTTTGAACTGTGATCCTCAGATCTCAGTCTCCTGAGTAGCTAGCATTGCAGGTATGAGCCACTGGCGCCCAGCTCATGATTGCTTTTGTTTTACTCTTTCATCATCAAGAATCTGTATAACTTGCTCTCCTTGTTCACTAATACATCTTATATCCAAGTAACAATAGCTCACACCTGTAATGCTAGCTACTCAGGAGGCTGAGACCTAGAAGATGAAGGTTTGAAGCCTTCCAGGGCAGGAAAATCTGATAGACTCTATCTCCAATTAACCAGCAAAAGGCTAAAAGCAGAAATCAAGTAGTGGAGTGCCATCTATAAGCAACCTAACTGAGGGAAAGCACAAGGTCCCAAATTCAAGCCATGGTTTCTGCTTAAACACACACACACACACCTATAACCTTGTTTAATTGTGTGCATACACATCTACAATATATCCATATCATAGTTCACATTTTGTTAATTATATATAGCCCTAATGAGCACTTATATTTTCCCACATTTTTGATTACCTAGAATGCAGATATACTTGTATATATGTGTGTGTGTTAAAGATAAATATTAAGTAGTAGAACTACTGAGTCATTAATATGTCATTTTGATACTGATAATTTACCTCCAAAATGATAAAGTTTATACATATCATGCTTTAATATTTTAATTGACTACCTATATTCATTCATTTGACAAATATTTAAATGTGTTTTTTGTACTAGATATTGTTAATAGAGGGCAGGCATACAACATAATGGTAACTAATCCAAACAAGAATACAGTTATAGTGATTAAGGATACAAGTCTAGGGCTGGGAAGGTATCCCAGTGGTAGAATGCTTGCCTTGCATGCATGAGGCCCTGGGTTCAATTCCTCAGCACCACATAAGCAGAAAAAGCCCAAAGTGGGGCTATGGCTCAAGTGGTAGAGTGATAGCCTTGAGCTGAAGAGCTCAGGGACAATACCCAGTCCCAGTGTTCAGGCCCCACGACCGGACCCCACCCCCCCAAAAAAGAAAGTGTTTTTGTAGAATCATCATTTCTCCAATAACTGGTAAGATTAAACACATAATTTTACCATATTAGCTTCTTGTATTTCCTATTCTGTGATTTTTTTTCTGTTGGATATTTGTATTTTTTAATGGTCTTTACATATCTTGGGCACTAATCCATTGTTTAAAAAACAGTGCAAGCTGGACACCAATGGCTTAAGCCTGTAATCCTAGCTAATCAGAAAGTTAAGATCTGAGGAGCAAAGTTCAAAGCCACCCAGAGCAAAAAAGTCTGAGAGACTGATCTCCAACTAAATAAAAGCTGTAAATATAGGTATAGCTGAAACACTAGCTTTAAGTAGAAAAAAGTTATGAGAGAGGGCTCAGGCCCTGAATTCAAGTTCCAGTACCAGCACATGCACATGCATGTACACACACATGAATACATGCATGCACGCACATACACATACACATCCCAAAAAGATGTAAATATTTTCTAGCATAATACATAACCTGTAGCCCATGGAGAGTCAGGTATATGTGACCAAATCACAAGTGTAGTACTGATTTCTGTTTGTTAAACAAATTTCAGCTACTGTCCTCTAAAAGATTTTTAATTGCTTAGATTTAGAGGAAGGAGGCAGGAAGTTTCTCTCAGGGGAAAATAACCTCTTTTCTCCCATGGTTTGTTGGGATGTTATAACATCATTCTTGGCATTACCAAGACAGGTAGACATGCCAAGAGAAGCCCATGAGAAGCATTACTTGTCTGTGTCATCATGCACCAAATGATTTTGAGGGCCTTACAGCACCATCAGGCTACGTTTCCTACCTGTGCAAGCAATGCAAAGCAAGTCAAATGGTGTACCAGCCTTTTCTAGTTTACCTATTCTTTTCTCCTAAATGCCTGATATAGGATCTAAATACATAATCTACTCTGAATGAACAAGTACATTTGAATGAATACAGACTCTCCTTTACTAGGTTACAGACTCCTGTGGGCAAGTAGAGTGTCATCTCTTCCTTGATATCACTCCCACAATATCTAACAAAGCTACTATACAGAGAAGCACTCAAATGTTTTTACTGAAGAGATCACTATCTCTAAGCATTCATGGAAGCAGCTGAAGTAATCAATGTAAAACAAGTGATCCCTTCTTCATAAAAAAAGATTACACTCTGATTTGCAGCTTCAGGTTGCTCTGGTGCTGTTTAGGTCTCTTTATCTTAAATTCACTATTTCAGGTCTTTGTTCCAGCAAAACAAAACAATGAAAAACAAAGACCCCAGCAATTACAGTGCCTTCAGTCTTTCTGAGTGTTGTAGGGGACTGTCCATGAAATTCTGGTTATGTATTAGCCTTTCTCCAAAACAATTTTTCTCACTACTAATATTTAAGAATGATTCACATACTAGATCTCCTATTTTTTTCTCTTTCTACATGCCTTGTTTTGCTAAGTGATGCTAGACTGATTATTTTCCGGGATAATACTCAATTGAGGCATATAGTTTCATGTGGAACAATGAGACAATGTGGTGTAATGGAAAAAGTACTAAGCCAAATCATGGATGTTTGTGTCCTGACTCAGCCATTAACTAACAAAAGGAACTTAACTAAAAGTGTCTTTCCATTTCTTCCCCCCCCCCACCCCATCCCCCTTGTGGGGCCTGAACTCTGGGCCTGGGAACTGTCACTGAGCTAGGGCTCTACCACTTGAGCCACAAGCCACTTTGGCTTTTTCTGATTATGTGGTGCTGAGGAATCAAACCCAGGGCCTCATGCGTGCAACTCTACCACTGAGCCAACTTCCCAGCCCGTCTTTCCATTTCTAAATGGGGATAACATCAATAATATCTAACCCAGGGCTGGGAAGGTGGCTCAGTGGTAGAGCGCTTGCCTTGCAATGCATGAGGCCCTGGGTTCAATTCCTCAGCACCACATAAGCAAAAAGAAAAAAGCCGGAAGTGGCGCTGTGGCTCAAGTGGTAGAGTGCTAGCCTTG
>NW_012267277.1:952147-961175 GCF_000151885.1 Dipodomys ordii | reverse complement strand
CACCACTTCCTGTTTTCTGGTGGTTTATTGGAGATAGGAGTCTCACGGTCTCTCCTGCCCGGGCTGGCTATCTCCAATAAACCATCAGAAAACCAGAAGTGGTGCTGTAGCTCAAGTGGTAGAGCACTCATCTTGATCTGAAGAGCTGAGAGATAGCGCCCAAGCCCAGGGTTCAGGTCCCACAACCGACAAAAAAAAAATACCATTCACTGGTCACTGGTAAGATGGAGGAAATGTTTTATTCCGTTATCAACAATATTAAATACATAGAATCAGTCATACTACCATCAGAATTCAAGCCAGAGCACTTAATAAGAGCTATAAAATATATGAAGCAAAAATTGACAGAAATGAAATGATAAATAAGTAATTTATCAATAACAGAAACTTCAACCCCCAATTTCAGTAATTGATAAAAGTAAAGAAAAAATTAGCAAGGAAACAGAAAACATGAACATAACTATCAACCAATTAAATCTAACAGACATCTACACAATATTTTAGACAAAAACAGCAGAATATACTCTTTTTTCTTAAGAACACATACATGGTCAGAAAAGACCATATATTAGGCAATAAAGCAATTTATAAGGCCCTAAACCATATAAAGTTTATTTAACCAAAAGAGAGCAAAATTTAAAACCAGAAAGAAGTTCCAGTACATGGAAATTAAACCATATACTTTAAATAACCAAAAGGATAAATTGCAAGAAAAATTAGAAAAGACTTTGAGATAGATAAAAACACAAATACAGCATACCATATGTATGGGATCTAACCAAAGCAGTGCTTAAGAGAGAAATTCATAGCTATATATATATTTATTTCAAATAATAACATAACTTTCTACCTTAAGAAACTAATAAACTCAGTGGGGGCACCAGTGGCTCACACCTGTAATCCTAGCTACTCAAAAGGCTGAGATCTGAGGATCATGTTTCAAGCCAGCCCAGGCAGAAAAGTCCATGAGACTCTTATCTCCAATTAATCATCAAAAAGCTGGAAGTGGAGCTGTGGATCAAATGATAGAGCTTTGAGAAAAATAGCTCAGAACAATGCCTAGGCCCTGAGTTCAAGCCTCTGGAGCACAAAAACAAAAACAAAAAAAGAAAGAAATTAAAAAAAGAAACTCAAAGCAAGCAGAACTACAACAGAGCTCAAAGTGGAAATAAATAAAATGCCTACCTACTAGAGGATCAAGGGCCAAACTGATCATAGACTGTAACTTCTGAAACCATAAACCAAAATAAACTTTCACTTGATCAGTTGATTACTACAATGACTGAAAACTTATACAATATCCAGACAGAAATTTTCAGGACATAGAAAGGTATAGAATACATCAAGCATTCTTATTTAAATTGACATTTCTCCAGAGATGACAAGCAAATGACCAATAAGCACATAAAAGATGTTCAACTTGAAAAATCAAAGTCACTACTTCAGAAGCATCAGATGTGCTATAATCAAAAAGAAGACAAAGAACAATTGTTAGTGAGGATATGAAGAAATGAGAATCCTTCTGTACTGATGATAAGAAAGCTAAATGATGCAAGTGTTGGTAAATTCAGGCAGTTCCTTAAAAAAAGGTGAGCATGAGGCCAGTGCAGTGGCCCAAGACTATAATGCTAGCTACCTGAGAGGCAAAGATCAGGAAATCATGGTTCAAGGCCAGCCTGTGAATAAAAAGCCTGTCTTTTTTTTTTTTTTTGTCGGTCATGGGGCTTGAACTCTGGGCCTGGGCGCTATCCTTCAGCTCTTCAGCTCAAGGCGAGCGCTCTACCACTTCAGCTACAGCGCCACTTCCGGTTTTCTGGTGGTTTATTGGAGATAGGAGTCTCACGGTCTCTCCTGCCCGGGTTGGCTTTGAACCGCGATCCTCAGATCTCAGCCTCCTGAGTAGCTAGGATTACAGGCATGAGCCACCAGCGCCCGGCTTAAAAAGCCTGTCTTGATGGCTAGGTGTGGTGGTATATGACTGTTACCTTAAGCTACAAGGGAAGCACAGTGGCTTGGTGCAATGGCCATGCTTGTCATCCCAGGAACAAATAGAAGGTGGCTCAGTGTTAGAGCGCTTGCCTTGCATGCAAGAGGACCTGGGTTCAATTCCTCAGCACCACATAAGCAGAAAAAGCCAGAAGTGCCGCTGTAGCTCAAGTGGTAGAGTGCTAGCCTTGAGCTGAAGAGCTGAGGGACAGTTCCCAGGCCCAGCGTTCAGGCCCCACAACTGACAAAAAACAAACAAACACATAGGAGCACAAGTAGGAGGATCACAGTCCAGGCTGGTGCAGACACAAAAGTAACATTCTATCATGAAAATAACCAATGCTAAAGGAGGGATGAAGAGCGACTCAAGTTGTAGAACACCTGTTTAGCAAGCCTAAGTACTGAATTCAAAACCTAGTTATCACTCAAAAAAACAAATTAGGCTAAGGATATAACTCATGTGTAAAGCACTTGTCTACCATGCAAGAGGAGTAGATTTGATCCCCAGCACTGTAAGTAGTAATACTAATAGAAATAATAGTAGTGGTAGTAGTAATAGTAAACGCAAGGTAAACATAGAGTTGACATGTAACCAAATAACTCCACTATTTCTACACAGTCTAGGTATCGTGGTCATACCTATAATCCTAGCACTCAAGAGACTAAGCCAGGAAGATCACAAATTCAAGACCAGCTTGAATTACATATTGAAACACTGATTCAAAAAAACAAAAAGGCTGGGCACTTGTGGCTCACACCTGTAAATTTAGCTATTGAGGGGCTAAAATGGTGGCTTGAAGCCAACTTGGGCATGAAAGTCTGTGAGACTCCTATCTCTAATTAACTACCAGCACTAAGCACTACTCTTGGGCAAAACAGCTCAGGTACAATGCACAGGCCCTGAGTTCAAGCCCTAGGACTGGCACAAATAAAAAGAAAGAAAACAAAAAGGAAAATGAATATTTACCTTTGTACAGCCACTTAAAGATAATAATTTTTATGATATAGATACATTACCTACTATACTCACAGGCATCTGATAATAAAATTTTTAAAAGAATTATTTCCATACAAAAAAATGTGAAAAAACAAATGCTCATATTACCCCAAAGTGGGAAAAAAAACCCAAATGTTCATTAACTGAGTAATGAATAGATAAAATGTGTTATACACAATGAAATATTTGATATTAAAAAGAAATGAAGGGATTGGGAAGGTGACAGTGGTAGAATGCTTGCCTTGCATTCATGAAGCCACATAAACAGAAAAGGCCAGAAATGGTGCTGTGGCTCAAATGGTAGAGTACTAGCCATGAGCAAAAGAAGCTCAGAGACAGAAAGGAAGTACTGATATATGCTACATCATGGATGAACTGGGCATGATCGTACACATCTGGAATTCCCGCACTCAGGAGGTAGAAACAGTACAACTGTAAGCTCCAGGTCACCCTGACTACAGGAAGACACCCCGTGAGAGAAAGGGAAGAAGAAAGGTGATACAAAAAAAGGAAACAAAAAGAAGGGAAAGAAAGAAAAAAGGAAGAAAAATATTATGGTAAATAAAAGAAGCCAGACACAGATTCTATTTACATGAATTATCCAGAATAGGAAAATTCACAGAGAAATAAAGTAGATTAATGATTATCAGGGGCAACAAAAGAGGAGTGGTTAAAGAAATGAGGACTACCAGTTACAGGTACTGATTTCTTTCTGCACTAATGAGGCTGTTTGAAAATTGGATGCTTGGGGCTGGGAAAGTGGCTCAGTGGTAGAGCGCTTGCCTTCCATGCCTGAGGCCCTGGGTTCAATTCCTCAGCACCACATAAGAAAAAAGAAAAAAGCTGGAAGTGGTGCTGTGGCTCAAGTGGTAAAGCGCTAGCCTTGAGCTGAAGAGCTGAGGGACAGCATCCAGGCCCAGAGTTCAGGCCCCACGACCAGACTCCCCCCCAAAAAAGAAAGAAAATTGGATGCTGTAGCATTGATGGCTGCACAATTCTGTAAGTCAAATGAAAACACTGTTACACCTGTAACTCTCTGAACAGATGAATTTCATGGTACATGCATATCTCAATGAAGCTATGTTTGAAATAAGAAAACTAGAAATAAATGTAATTCTAGTTGGTCTGATAGTCTGACTTTAGCGCATATGCTCTACCATTTATACAAAGCACTGAAACTAATCTTTAACTACAAAATAGAAAATTAGTAACATGTCCTATTTTGACCAATAAATTGACTTTAATGGCCACAAAGGTATTTTTATATAAAATATAAACATTTTAATGCTAATTTTCTACTTTACATTAAAATATATATGTGCCAAACCAATTATAACTGCTAATAAAACAAGTTTTATCTTTAATGAGGGATTTGAAAGAGTTTAGTAAAGCTCTTCATTAAAACTTTCAACTAAGCAAGTGTTCATTTGTGTGTTTGTATGTGTATGTGTATTTGTGTGTCACTTCAGTCTTTAGGAATAAAATCAGGCCTGGGTGCTATCACTGAGCTTTTTTGCTCAAGGCTAGTGCTCTACTACTTGAACTACAGCTCAAGTTTTGCTTTGTTTTGTTTTTGTTTTGGTGGTTGACTGGAGATAAGAGTCTCACAGACTTCCCAGCTCAGGCTGGCTTCAAATTGCAATCATCAGACCTCAGCCATCTGAGTCGCTAAGATTGCAGGCATCAACCACTGGCACCCAGCAGAAGTAGCATATTTTGTTTAATAGATTTTCTCATTTGTTTGGTTTATTAATCAGGCACTAATACTCTAAAAAGAGCTAAGCAACAACAGAATTTTAGACATTCCTCAACATTTCCCTGGCTTATATTTTGGTTTTTAGTTTCATTAAAATGTCTATATTAAACATCAATAGTTGTTTTTTTTAAATCAAATTAAGGCTTTCTATAGGAATTTACAATCTGTAGCATGGAATGACATTAGGAAAATTATTTAGCTTCCTTTCATTCTCTTTTTTCCCCCTCTTCTTAAATGAAGTTTTTTGTTTTTTTTGTCGGTTGTGGGGCTTGAACTCTGTCCCTACGCTGTCCCTACCGTCTTCAGCTCAACAAGAGCGCTCTACCACTTGAGCCACAGCGCCACTTCCAGTTTTCTAGTGGTTTATTGGAGATAAGAGTCTCATGGACTTTCTTTGCCTGGGCTGGCTTTGAACCGTGATCCTCAGATCTCAGTCTCCTGAGTAGCTAGGATTACAGGCGTGAGCCACCGGTGCTGGCTTGAAGATAATTTTTTTTAAGATAATTTTTAAAACAAAATCTGCTTCTGTGCTAGGGATAGAACTCAGAGGTAGAGCCCTTGCATAGGATGTTCAATATTTTGGGTTGGGTTCCCCGCACAAAAGACCAAAAAAGCACTCTGTGAGGTGTAATTGTTATTACCTCTTGAATGAAAAAACTGGGCCAGCAGACACTAAAGTAACGAAAACCTCTTTTTTTTTTTTTGTCAGTCGTGGGACTTGAACTCTGGGCCTGGACCCTGTCCCTCAGCTCTTCAGCTCAAGGCGAGCACTCTACCACTTGAGCTACAGTGCCACTTCCAGCTTTCTGGTGGTTTATTGGAGATAGAAGTCTTACGGTCTCTCCTGCCCGGGTTGGCTTTGAACCGAGATCCTCAGATCTCAGCCTCCTGAGTAGCTAGGATTACAGGCGTGAGCCACCAGCGCCCGGCTGTAATGAAAACCTCTTAAGCAGCGCCCGGCTGTAATGAAAACCTCTTAAGAACAACATAAATAAGGTGAGAATAGGTAAGTAAGGAAATACTGCTGCACTAGAGAATGAGACCAAAATTGGTACATATAACTAGATTTGCAGAACTTTTTTTTTTAACAGTTCTTTTAGGCCAAATATTTAGTTCATTAAATTTTGAAGATAGTTTAATTAATAATCATTGTGGACAATCCACTGAATGCATAATACAAAAACCCTTGCCAAAACTGAAAAGGATGATCTCAAAATTCCTGAGCTGAAGGTGTCCAGGCCCAGAGTTCAAGTCCCATGACCAATTTAAACAAAAAAAAAAAAGGAAGTTTCAGCAAATAATAAGTTTAGTATATAGGCAATCTTACATAAATAAAAAAATTTATATAAAATTTTACATATTTTACAAAAAATACACAATACATACATAAAATTATATTTTGTAAAATAAACTTGTGTAAAATAAAATTTACATTAAAATAATTACATAAAAGTTTACATAACGAAAATAATAACTGGAGCTGGGAAGGTGGCTCAGTGGTAGAGTGCTTGCCTTGCATGCATGAGGCCCTGGGTTTGATTCCTCAGCACCACATAAGAAAAAAGAAAAAAGCCGGAAATGGCACTGTGGCTCAAGTGGTAGAGCACTAGCCTTGAGCTGAAAAGCTGAGGGACAGCGCCCAGGCCCAGAGTTCAGACCCCAGGACTGGACAAAAAAAAAAAGAAATAAAATAATAATAATAACTTAAAAAGCAAAGTACCCAAACACAGATCTCAATTCCATCTATCCAACTAAGGAACTAATCTGGAAAAATCCTTATAAAATTGAGGATATTTTTGCTTTATTTTTGTCAGTCATGGGGCTTGAACTCAGGGCCTGGGCACTGTCTCTTGAGCTTTTCTGCTCAAGGCTAGCACTCTATCACTTTGAACCACAATGCCACTTTGGTTGTCTAGTAGTCAATTGGAGATAAAGAGTATCACAGACTTTCTTATGGGGGCTGGCTTTGAACCATGATCCTCAGATCTTAGCCTCCTGAATAGCGCCTGGCTGTAACATTGATTTTTAAGTATTCTATTCTATTTATTCATGGTTGCTGTTCTAATAAATTATAAAATATACATTCCAAGTATTCACAATTAATCTATGTAATTCAGATTTTAATACATACATCCATTCATTAATCGACTTTACAAAGGACATTAAGTACCTACCTTCTCTGCTTTTTCAACTTCTCCCTTCCATGGTAAGTAAACATACTCACTTATCTTTTGATAACATTAAAACATGTTCTTCAATCCCATATTTTCTTCTGGTTACTGCCCTCACCTTGTTCATTCTCAGCCAAGCACTTCATTTTTTTAAGTTACTACTGTCTCATCTTCAATCCACTAAAACCACTCTAGTTAAGATCATCAATGCCTTTCCTTTTTTTTTTTTTTTTTGGGGGTCTGGTCGTGGGGTCTGAACTCTGGGCCTGGGTGCTGTCCCTCAGCTCTTCAGCTCAAGGCTAGCACTCTGCCACTTGAGCCACAGCGCCACTTCCGGCTTTTTTCTTTTTGCTTATGTGGTGCTGAGGAATCAAACCCAGGGCCTCGAGCATGCAAGGCAAGCGCTCTACCACTGAGCCACCTTCCCAGCCCCATCAATGCCTTTCCAATTGCCAGCCCTAACACTTCTGATTTTATCTAGCCCAGCTATACACACCAACACAGCTTACCACAGTGCTTACAAATTGTCCCTTCTACAAACCTGATACATAGGTACTGACTGTCTTCTTCTGCCTCCCTTTGGGGGCATTTGTTTCTTGAATTTGATTTGTATACAGTCTGATGTTCCCTATGATAACCTGTCCTTACTGTCTATGTTTTCCTCCTCTCTTGTGGCTTGAACTACTTTTCCCTAAAACCTATCTTATCTTTCCAAAACCTAGCAAATCTCTTATATTCCTTCTCCTAATTAAAGTTACCACACTCAAATTACCTTAGCCCAGACATCTAAGAACTATTCCACTCACCAACAACATTCTCCAGTCAGCCCTAGTATACTTGTTATTTTTGGTGCTGAGATCAAACCCAGTACCTCATGTGAGCTAGATAAGTACACTACCATAGAGCCACACATGCCTAGTCCAATTCTATTAATGCTAAATCTAAATATCTCTTATTACATCTACCCTTTCTTCTTCATCACAGATATTACTGCTCTAATTCATGCTATCTTCCCTGGCTTAGTCTTCTTAAAGTTTCCCTAATGGAATATCTATCCATCAAGTCCCCCAACTTGTCTGTTACACTGACAGTAAACACAAATATTACTAAACAGTATTTTAATTTTTTTTTGGTTCGTTGTGGGGCTTGAACTCTGGGCCTGGGCGCTGTCCCTGAGCTCTTTAGTTCAAGAGTAGTGCTCTACAACTTGAGCCACAGGGCTACTTCAGGTTTTCTGTTGGTTAACTGGAGATAAAGAGTTTCATGAACTTTCCTGCCTGGGCTGGCTTTGAACCTCCATTCTCAGATCTCAGCCTCCTGAGTGTAAGGTCTGCACAGGCACACCTCCCTACCTCTTGGCTAAGTCTCCGCCCAGTATCTGTTACCTAGGTAACTGGCAGACCTGGAAGCAGTCACCTTCCCTTTCCTGCTAGGTCACAGCCTGGGCCACCTCTGGTCAAATGCCTCCCATCTGACCTTAGGAGGGTCCCAGACCCTGAGGTAACATCTGGGTCCAGTGTGGCCACACCTTTCCCCCACCTGGCCACACCTCTTCCTGTCCCTGGCCTACATAAGTTCTGGCCCAGGGGTGGGTTGCCCCCTTTTCCTTTTCCACCATGCCTCTCCACCATGCATGGCGGGGGCAGCAGTTCAGTAAATAAACTTCTTTCCCTGCCTGAACAGCACATGGTGTTCTCTTCATCAGCTACCTAATGAAACCTACCTATTTAATATGCCTTACACTGAGTAGCTAGTATTACAAGTGTGAGCCATCAGCACCCGGCTTATTATTATTATAAAGGTGATGTACAGAGGGGTTACAGTTACATAAGTCAGGTAATGAGTACATTTGTTTTTTGGACAATGTCACCCTTTCCCTCATTCTCCCAGTTTTTCCTTCCCACCTCCACCCTCAAGTTGTATAATTCATTTTCAACATAGTGTCTAATGAGTACCACTGCTGCATTTGTTCACCCTTTGTCCCTTCATTTCTGTGTGTCCCCTTACCCTCCCGAAGACAGATAACTGAATAAACCAGACAAAACCAAAAACAGCAACAAAGAAAAAAAAAAAACCTCTTATTTTCATTTCCTAGCATTCATTAAGATTTTTTTTTTT
>NW_012267277.1:940626-951113 GCF_000151885.1 Dipodomys ordii | reverse complement strand
TTGTAAAGATACTATACAGAGGGTTACAGTTACATGAGTGAGGTAATGAGTACACTTCCTCTTGAACATTGTTAGCCCCTCCATTGTTTTCCCCCTACCATCCCCTCCCTCCCTCCCTTCCCCGAAGTTCTTTTTTTTTTTTTGATTGTGATTAAGTGATTACATAGTTTCTAAGTCACAACTTTTTTCATAGTTGTGCCCAAGCTTTCCTATACTTAAAATGTCTCATTTCTAGCTATCTAAAACTTCAAAATAAAATTTCAATACATCAGTGTCACTATTTTGAGGGAGGGAAAAAATCTTCCTTGATTTCCCCAAATGAAAATGGTCCTCACAAAAGCTGATGCATTCACTTACTTACTCATTTCACTTCCCGAGCAGCCCTTTCTTCCTTGAGGACAAGAACATCCTATTCATCTTTCCATCTCTATTTCCAGCATAGTCTTGCCAGAGCAAAATGAGTCAATAACTGCTACTAAATTAACAAATAAGCAATGAATGAATGTGAAATACTTTATTGGGTGCTACTAAGAAGTACAATGTATCTCTTCTTTCAAAAAATTGAAGGATACATAGTGAAAAATTTGGAAGACAGAAACTCATGAAAAGTAACAATATAAGAAAAATACATGGAGGGGCTGGGAAGGTGGCTTAGTAGAGTGCTTGCCTAGCATGCATGAAGCCCTGTGGGTTCAATTCCTCATTACCACATACATAGAAAAAGCCAGAAGTGGTGCTGTGGCTCAAATGGTAGAGCACTAGACTTGAAGCCCCAGGACTGGCAAAAAAAAAGGCAACACATCAAAACTTAGAAATTGGGGCTGGGAAGGTGGCTCAGTGGTAGAGTGCTTGCCTAGCATGCATGAGGCCCTGTGGGTTCAATTCCTCAGTACCACATAAGCAGAAAAAGCCGGATGTGGTGCTGTGGCTCAAGTGGTAGAGTGCTAGTCTTGAGCTAAAGAGCTGAGGGACAGCGCTTGGCCCAGAGTTCAAGCCCCACGACTGACCAAAAAAAAAAAAATTAGAAACTTTCGCACGATACTGAGATGTAACAGATTCATAAATGTTACTTCCTAAAAAGCCATTGAACATTGGTCACTCATGTCTATAACTATGATCTAAGGATCATAGCTCAAAACCAGCTCAGGAAGAAAAGTCTGTGAGATTCTTTTTGTTAATTGTGAAAATACCTTACAGAGGAGTTACAATTACATGGGCAAGGTAATGAGTATATTTCTTTGAAGCATTATTGCCTCCTCCTTTGTTTCCCCTTCCCATCCCTTCCCATCCCCCCCCCAGATTCTTATCTCCAATTAACTACCAGACAGCCAGAAAAGGCACTGTGGCTCAAAGTGGTAGATCACCAACCTTTAGCACAAAAACTCAGGGACAATACCCAGACCATGATTTCAAGCCCAGGACCATCAAACAAAGAAACCAAAAATCCTTAAGATAAAATGAATAACCTTGTAGTCTAGAATTACCTGACAAAATTTCATAGGAAGGAAAGCTTGAATGTTAAAAAAAAATACTTTAAAAAACTTAAACCTAGGAAGTGGCACTGTGGCTCAAGTGGTAGAATGCTCACCTTGAGCTGAAGAGCTAAGGGACAACGCCAAGGCCCAGAGTTCAAGCCCCATGACCAACAAAAAAATTTAAAAAAAAAACTTAAACCTAGGGGCTGGGAATGTGGCTCAGTGGTAAAATGCTTTCCTAGAGTGCATGAAGCCCTGGGTTTCATTCCTCAGTACCACATACACAGAAAAAGCCAGAAGTGGTGCTATGGCTCAAGTGATATAGTGCTATCCTTGAGCAAAAGAAGCTCAGGAACAGTGCCCAGGCCTCGAGTTCAAGTCCCAGGACTGGCAGGAAAAAAAAACATAAAAAACTTAAATCTATTTAAAAAAATCAAACCTAATGTACACAACTGTTTCACTGTAGGACTTTGGTGGTGTGGCTGGGTAGATAAATGCCTGGAAGCCTATAACGTTTGTTCTCCAGCACAAAAAGAAATCGTTCCATTTTATAACAAAAATACATTTCTGCAGGACAAAAGAAAGAAACAAAGAAAGATCTCCTGGTTGGTAAAGCCATTTAACAAATATGTAAGCTTACTGTAGGACAAAAGCTGTAAATGAGAGGTTAGCACAATACTAGGATACAAAAACTTCCTAACAGTAAGCTTTTCAGTGAAATCTCATAACCTAATGATAACTTAAAAAACACTCCACATAATTCATATTTATATAACTACTGATAAAACTAGTACTTGAGTTTCTATTGCATTATAGGTACAAGTATAAGCACTGGAAATGATTCAGTAACACAGGCAAAACCATAAATCTATGAGGCTCATATTCTAATGAATTGAAACTGATACTAAAGAAGATAACCATAAATTTTTTGTTGTGCTACATGTTATGTACTAAGAAGAAAAAGGATTGGGAGGATATAGGGTAAGATGGTGGATTAGAAGCACCCGCTGATTACTCTCAGAATGAGAAGAATCTGTTGACACAGAAGAGACAAGCTTCTAAAGAAAGGAAGGAAGGAAAGGAAGGATGGGGAAAGGAGGGAAGGAAGGAAAGAGGGAAGGAAAAAAGGATGGAAGGAAGGAGGAAAGAAGAGAGGGAATGAGGGAGGGTAGGAGGAAGAGAGGGAGGGAACCAGGAACCACAAAAGAGGAGGTGGAGAGGCAGAAAATGACAAACTAGGGGCTGGGAAGATGGCTCAGTGGTAGAGCATTTGCCTTGCATGCCTGAGGCCCTGGGTTCGATTCCTTAGCACCACATAACCAGAAAAAAAAAAGCTGAAATGGTGCTATGACTCAAGTGGTAGAGTGCTAGCCTTGAGCTGAAGAGCTGAGGGACAGCGCTCAGGCCCAGAGTTCAGGCCCATGACCGGACCCCCCCAAAAAAAGAAAATGACAAACTAAAAATCCAGCAGAAGAAAAGCAATGAGAAGTTCTGACCCAGTCTCCAGTTCCCAGACTTCCAATTCCAGTTGGAGGAAAAGCCCACACAATTTGCAAGCCTTAATCCCAGTACAAGGATCTGTGAGTTAGCAACTACCCAGGTATATGAGGCTTTACCTTGGTGAAGAAAGGCATTTTGAGCCAGGTGCTGGTGGCTCACACCTGTAATCCTTCCTAGCTACTGAGGAGTCTGAGATCTAAAGATCAAGGTTCAAAGCCAGCCCCTGCAAAGAAATCTAAGAGACTATTATCTCCAATTAAGCAGCAAAAAGCCAGAAATAAAGATGTGGTTCAAGTGATAGAACACCAGACTTGAGCAAAAAAGCCAAGAGCTCAAGACCCTGAGTACAAGCCCTAGTACCAACATACACATACTCTCTCTCTCTCTCTCTCTCTCTCTCTCTCTCTCTCTCAGAAAAAGTAGAAGGGGTCTGGGAAGGTGGCTCAGTGGTAGAGCGCTTGCCTTGCATGCCTGAGGCCCTGGATTCAATTCCTCAGCACCACATAAGCAAAAGGAAAAAAAAGCTGGAAGTGGCGCTGTGGCTCAAGTGGTAGAGCGCTAGCCTTGAGCTGAAGAGCTGAGGGACAGCGCCCAGACCAAGAGTTCAGGCCCCATGACCGGACCCCCCCCCCAAAAAAAAGAAAAGAAAAAGTAGAAACAAAAAACAAATTAGAGGGGGCTTGGAAGGTGGCTCAGTAGTAGAGCGCTTGCCTTGCATGCCTGAGGCCCTGGGTTCGATTCCTCAGCACCACATAAGCAAAAAGAAAAGCTGAGGGACAGCGCCCAGGCCCAGAGTTCAGGCCCCATGACCAGACCCCCCAAAAAAATTAGAACAATTATGATATAACAGCATGCTTTATAGAAGTACCATACTTCTATTTTATTTTTTTTGGGGGGGGGGTCCGGTTGTGGGGCCTGAACTCTAGGCCTGGGTGCTGTCCCTCAGCTCTTCAGCTCAAGGCTAGCGCTCTACCACTTGAGCCACAGCACCACTTCCGGCTTTTTTCTTTTTGCTTATATGGTGCTGAGGAACTGAACCCAAGGCCTCATGCATGCAAGGCAAGTGCTCTACCACTGAGCCACCTTCCCAGCCCATCCATACTTCTATTTTAAAAGACTCAAACTTCTAAGAAAGGATTCTTGAAAAAATAGAAAAAAATTAAAAGATCCAAAATACATGGGGGCTGGGAAGGTGGCTCAGTGGTAGAGTGCTTGCCTTCCATTCATGAGGCCCTGGGTTCGATTCCTCAGCACCACATAAACATAAAAAGCAGGAAGTGGCGCTGTGGCTCAAGTGGCAGAAAGCTTGCCTTGAGCTGGTCCAGGCCCAGAGTTCAAGCCCCATGACCAATCAAAACCAAAAACAAAAACAAAACAAAAAACTAAACAAAAAGACCCAAATACTGAACTGCTATAGCAAATGTCATCAGGAAATATGCAACAAGCCCTGTACTTTAAGTATTCTTCTGGAAGCATTCACAAAGCAGTAGAGGAGTCTCATGTTCCATGCTATATCAATCAACTTAATGCTATATCAATCAATTTCATAGGAAGGAAAGCTTTGTGTATTTAAAAAAAGAAGACTTTATAAAAACTTAAACCTATAGTTCACATCAACCAGCATTCACTGAGCAGCTACTTTGTGTTGAACCACAGTTGAAATATTTCTTTTTAGTGCCCAACACAAAACTCATGTCATGTATGGACAAACACATTCAAGTGAAAATAATGAAAAAAAAATATAAAGATGTCTAGGAAAGTTAACATTAAAGCATAAAATGAACTTAGGAAAATGTAATAGATCAGTATAAAAATAACACTGAACATTTCCTTAGTACTTATTATGTGTGGTTGCCATGGAGGTGTGCTGCTTGTGTCAGCCTTCTTGAAAGAATCTGCCAATAAGCTCCTTGGTATGGCTATACAAATTCCCGAGCTGTAGGACCTTCAAGATCTCCTGCCTTCAAACTGACGCCTAGTTTTCCTAGGCAGCTTTAATGACTGATCACAGCACTCCCAACTGGCCATTTCTGTATAACACAAAACTCCTCTCATGAACAATTCTTGTTCCAGAATCTTCACTGGGTGGTCAGAGATGCTTTAGGTCTGCACCATACTGAGGCTCTTTCCTGAAAATTCTGCCTCCTCTACCTTTCCTTTTCACAGGAGTCCTCTCCTCCCACATATACCTCTTATATTCCTGATTGTATCACAGCAGCTACTTCCTAAATGACTCAAAGTAACACAGTTGATACCAGAAATGGACTGAGAAAGCAGAAGGAAAAATGAGGCCTGAAAACTAGATCACTTACCACCCTACTAGCAATAAGAATCTCATCCTGGGTGGTATATGAGACATGAATAGTACCTGGCACAAGCTGGTGGCCCACATGATAATACATTCACAAGCTTCTACTGAGGAGAATATTCCCAGAGAGGAACTCTCTAACTGGTGTAAAGATTCAGATGTCTGACAAGTATAAAGTATAAGAACAATGGAATTACCTAGCTATTATGTGGCATCAATCTCCTAGAGAGGGTAGCTAATAAACATTTGGAAACTAAATGTGAAGGCCTGAGGGCTCTTTGGTAGCCCACAGAAAGATCTGTATCACCAGCTAGGTGCTGGTGGCTCATGCCTGTAATCCTAGCTACTCAGGAGGCTGAGATCTGAGGATCGCAGTTCAAAGCCAGCCTGGATAGGAAAGTTGGTGAGATCCTAATCTCCAATAAACCACCAGAAAACTGGAAGTGGCACTGTGACTCAAGTGGTAGAGCACTCACCTTGAGCTGAAGAGCTCAGGGACAGCACCCAGGCCCAGAGTTCAAGCTCCAAGACGGACAAGACAAAAAAAAAAATCCCTATCTTCTAAATAAAAGATCAGTAAAAGATAAAGCATAAACAAAGGGTGGTTAAACACCCTTCCTTCATAACTAAATGTTCAACCCAGGTAAGAATGTTAGGACATGGTCAGGATTTGGGCTTAGAAAACCCAGAATCCGGGCTGGGAAGGTGGCTCAGTGGTAGAGCACATGCCTTGCATGCCAGAGGCCCTGGGTTCGATTCCTCAGTTGCACATAAACAAAAAGAAAAGAGCCGGAAGTGGTGCTGTGGCTCAAGTGGTAGAGTGCTAGCATTGAGCTGAAGAGCTGAGGGACAGTGCCCAGGCCCAGAGTTCAGGCCCCACAACTGGACCAAAAAAAAAAAAAAAGGAACCTGGAAGAATTATGGGCTCCACTGAAGACTAAGACTAAATACCTGAATTAATGTGACAGAGTAGAGAATAAGACTCAAGAGGATGCAGCTGGTAGGATAGATACATTATATGAGGTCCAACTATTCATCAAGACCAGCAGGAACACAACACCATCCGCACTGAGAGATTCAGTGGGCCGGACACTGATGGCTCACACCTGTAATCTTAGCTACTCAGGAGGCTGAGATCTGAGGATCATGGTTCAAAGCCAGCCTGAGGGGGCTGGGAAGGTGGCTCAGTGGTAGAGCGCTTGCCTTGCATGCCTGAGGCCCTGGGTTCAATTCCTCAGCACCACATAAGAAAAAACCCGGAAGTGGCGCTGTGGCTCAAGTGTTAGAGTGCTAGCCTTGAGCTGAAGAGCTGAGGGACAGTGCCGAGGCCAAGAGTTCAGGCCCCACAACCGGACCCCCCCAAAAAAAAAACAAAAAAGAAAACAAAAATAAAACCAAACAAACAAAGCCAGCCTGGGCAAGGAAAGTCCATGAGACTCTTATCTGCAATAAACCTCTAGAAAACTGGCAGTAGCACTGTGGCTCAAGTGGTAGAGGGCTCGCCTTGAGCTAAAGAGCTAAGGGATAGTGCCCGAGCGCAGAGTTCAAGCCCCACAACCGACCAAAAAAAAAAAAAAAGAATTATGTTCAGTTTGGTGACAGCAATGGAGGTATATAGGATACTGAAGCACAACAACAAAACCTAATGTGACTTGACAAGGTGCGTTGCAAACAATAAAGTTTGGTCCTCAGGAAGCTCAAGAGCCAGTTAATGGAATACAGTGTTACTACCAGAAAAATGGACAGGTAGTCAACAACAGTGCTGCTTAATGTTTATAAACTAAAACAAAGGAATGAATAAGAAGAAGGTTAGAGTGATTGCCCCAATAAAAAGCAGTAGCCCAGCTGGGCGCCAGTGGCTCACGCCTGTAATCCTAGCTACTCAGGAGGCTGAGATCTGAGGATGGAGGTTCAAAGCCAGCTCCGGCAGGAAAGTCTATGAGACTCTTATCGCCAATAAACCACTCAGAAAACCAGAAGTGGCACTGTGGCTCAAGAGGTAGAACACTAGCTTTGAGCTGAAGAGCTCAGGGACAGTGCCCAGGCCTCAAGATTGAGGAAAAAAAAAAAAGCAGTACCCCTTGTCCAATTCCTGAAGCTGAGCCAGTTTTGAGATCCAGACACACACTTATACATGTGTACATATATGTGTTATGGACTCAGTAGAGCACAGTGGTTTATTACATCAATGACAAGCTGATCTTGCAAGAGGTGCTAACATCCCCAAGGGCTGGGAGATACATGTGCTCCAAAGAGGGGGGAAAAGAAACCACCTATAAAGATAGTCAACACCCTACATTCTTGGGATACCAAAATCCATGGATGCTCAGTCTCTTGATATTAACTTTTTTTTTGGAGTGGGTTGTATGGCTTGAACTCTGGGTCTGGGCACTGTCCCTGAGGTCTTCAAGGTGAGTGCTCTACCACTTGAGCCACAGCGTCACCTCTGGTTTTCTGGTGGTTAATTAGAGATAAGAATCATGGGGACTTTCCTGCACAGGCTGGCTTTGAACTGCGATCCTCAGAGTAGCTAGGATTACAGGCCTCAGCCTCTAGAGTAGCTAGGATTACAGGCGTGAGCCACCTGGCTAAATCACTTTTTTTTTTTGTTCGGTCATGGGGCTTGAACTCTGGGCCTGAGCAATATCCCTGAGCTCTTCAGCTCAAGGCTAGCGCTCTACCACTTGAGCCACAGTGCCACTTCTAGCTTTTTCTGTTTATGTGGTGCTGAGGAATTGAATCAAGGACCTCCTGCATGAGAGGCAAGCATTCTACCACTGAGCCACCTTCCCAGTCCATCTTCCCAATCTTCACATCCCAAAACAGCTGGGATTACAAGTATGCACTACCATGCTGAATCTATCTCAGTGAAGTTGTACATGTCTAGTGTTCAGAGTAATGACAATGCAAACCCTCCAAAGCAAACTGCTGCATCTTTCATCCTTCACCCCAAAAAAAGGAATTATAATATGGGGTAGGCTTTTTCAGATTTTAAAGAAAATACTTTCTACATATAAGATACACTGGGTAAAAGGCTTCTATAAACTAGGAAGCGGGGAGGGAAATTATACAATATATTCAGGCTGTACTGTAAGCAATCCACAGGCTATTGGAGTTATAAATGGTAGAAAAGGATGTAGCAAAGAGTTGATTGTAAGCCCCATTGAAAGAATAACAATGCAGTCCCTGGAGCTCTGCAGAGAGCCATATTATTAGAAAAGTAGCTTCAATTGTCCTTGTAAGAGTCAGAACACCTGATTATTGGGTAGCATGTATCCAGAACTTTCTATAATAAGCTGAGTTTACTAGTACTCTCTGAGTTATAAACCAGTAGTAATCCATTGTACGCTATAAACAGATTATCAAGGATTGAACTGAAACAGCATCAGTGGTCACAAGCTACATAACTCCTCTGCCGCACATCAGTTATACCAGCTCACATCTTTAGCTGTTTGGAGATACTATAGGACCAATGTAAGAAGAAAAAAGCCAAAGCTTGGCTTATAAATAGCTCAGTACATGAATGCAAGCTAAAAATAAACAACAGCTTCATTTTAGTCCTACTTAAGGGTGACCTTCACAGAGAAAGCTCCAAGTGATGTACCTGTATATGAATTTTGCGAAGGCTAAAAAGGTGGCTATGGTGAGAATATGTACCTGGCAAATAGACTGGCCAAGTTGTCAGAGACCTTTAAAGAGAAAAACTTTAGGATGGGGGCAAGAGCCTACAGTTGGAGAAAAATGAATGAACATATGGAAGTAGGCAGAAAGCATGAAAATCTTTGTTTCCTGTGTTATGTCCACCAGAAAGTATACAAAACAGATGAAGCAATAAAACTTTAAATAGGCACTACAACTCAGCTAGCTGACATATGCCACCTATAACGGGCATGATAACAATATAAATGAAGAGGTCACAGTGTCAAAAGCAGAGACAGAGGCAAAAGAGGAAGCATCCAGCCTTGACTTACCAACTCCAATTCTAAATGTACCCAAAGGAACTATTTCACAGGGGGCTGATAACCAGAGATGCACAGATCATATCCATAACATCTCCATACAAAAGCAGCACACCTGATACACTAGCAGCTCAAAGACAAAAACATGTACTATCTTCTAGAATGCAGAATACACACAGATCTCAGACTCACATAAGAACACACTGGTTTGGAAAACAGAGGTGAAAGAAGCAATGCCCCATTGCCATCATTCCCAGTGATTCACTCAAGGACTTTGTGCTTTGCATTCCTGCAATACTGGGCTCTACAGAGTTAGAGGGCTTCTTGCCCAAAGAGGACACAATGGGGGGGGGGAGGATGCTAAAAAAATACATCAAAGAACTACACATTATAGCTGCAGCCTGTGTATTTAGAATTCCTTGTGTCCAGAACACCAGGAAGCAGAAAACAATCACCATTTCTGCAGATTAAATTAACCCTCCTTCTCAGGAGAAGCAGGACTGCTGTTACATAATATGTACAAGAAGGAATATGTATGGAACTCACAATGCACTAGGATACCAGTGGATACTCCCTTGACAAACTATTACTATGCATAGACAAATGCAACAACTCCAGCCTAAGATCATACCACCAGTAAACAGCCAAAACCAGCAGAAATGATGGCTAAGAGCAAGGGCCATTTAGACAGGGAGGCAATGGGAACTACTGAAGCTTAGACCAGGAAAAGGAAGGGGGCTGAAGCCTATCTCAATAATTTCCTTCTATGTTTCCCATTAGGAAGGGAAGTCCATAGAGTCCTAGAGCAGTTGCTCTCAGCAAACGTTTAGAAACATGAACCTGCTCTGCAAAGGAATGGACAGTGGGATTTACTTCCATCTTCCTTTAAAAAAAAAAAAAAAGTGGAGCCAGGCAATAGTGTCTTATACCTGTAAATTAGCTACTCAGGAGAATGAGATTTGAGGACCCCAGTTCAAAGCCAGCCAGAGCAGGAGACTACTGACTCCAATCAACCACCAAAAAGCCAGAAGTAGAGCTATGGCTCAAGTGGTACGCTGCAAGCATTGAGTAAAAACAAAAATAAAAAAAGTTCAGGGACAGCACTCAGGCCCTGAGTTCAAGCCTCAGAATTGGTATAAAAAAAAAAGCCAAGCAGGGGCTGGGAAGGTGGCTCAGTGGTAGAGCGCTTGCCTTGCATGCCTGAGGCCCTGGGTTCGATTCCTCAGCACCACATAAGCAAAAAGA
>NW_012267277.1:933322-938876 GCF_000151885.1 Dipodomys ordii | reverse complement strand
AAGAGTCTCATGGACTTTCCTGCCCAGGCTGGCTTTGAACCATGATCCTCAGATCTCAGCCTCCTGAGTAGCTAGGATTACAGGCGTGAGCCACCAGTGCCCGCCTACAAGACATTTTATAAGTGACATTTTGAAATTATTTCATTAAATAAATCTGCTATGACAAACAACAAAACATTTTAACTACACAATTAAAAATACTAATTCACTAATTAAAATACTAATTTACTTGGTTCATTCTTAATTTAATAATTCAAAATTGGTCGTGTTAACTTATTTCTTGGAAAAAATGGTATACATTTTTAATGATCTTTTAAGCTCTTTCAAAACTTAGGGAAGCATATTTGGAGTAATGCTTATTTACCTATGGGACTGTATTATGGTCTTACTTGCACATTATATCACTTTATTCTACACACTAATCCTGTAAAGTATTATCAGTTTTACTTCTTAAAAGACTAAGTTAAGTCTTAAAGACGGTAAATAAATTTGTCACAGAGGCTATAATACAGGAACACATTATTGGACAGGTTATAAAACAAAGTTCTAATCTACTACAGATTGAAAGAGGGGAAAAATCTGTTTTTTTAAAAGGTTCCTGTGTGTGTGTGTGTGTGTGTGTGTCTGTCTGTCTGTCTGTCTGTCTGTGTGTCTGTGTGTGTTTTCTTGTTGTTTTTGGTCATGGGGCCTCTGGGCCTGGGCACTCCCTCAGCTCTTCAGCTCAAGGCTAGTGCTCTACCACTTGAGTCACTCTGCCACTTCTGGCTTTTTCTGCTTATGTGGTAACTGAGGAATCCAACCCAGGGCCTCATGCATGCAAGGTGACCACTCTACCACTGAGCCACCTTCCCAGCCCAAAAGGTTTATTCTTGAATTATATATTTAATTAATTGATACTGTATTTCTATTCTGTACCCACAATTATATATTGTATTCAGTGAGCATTATAAAGAATGTTGCTCTACATAATAATCTATAAAATGCAGGTGAGATCCATAATATTAAAGATCAAGCAAAATTGTGAATATGAGTAATGTGTAACAAATGTACCTTATCACTACAAGTATTAGTATTAGTTCAGTACCAGTCAATTTATTAATAAAAATGAAATGGAAAGCACGTGTACTACATTAGAATTTTAAAATGTTTTCTATAAAAAATTTCAAAGAATTTCAAAAGTATACTTGTTCTCTAAAAATAAAACACAATGAAGGTACCAAGTTTTAAGTTACACATAAATTTCACAACCTAGTTTTTGTTTTTATTTTCCCCAAAAGGAGGAAGGTAGGGGCTGGGAAGGTGGCTCAGTGGTAGAGTGCTTGCCTTGCATGCATGAGGCCCTGGGTTCAATTCCTCAGTACCACATAAGCAGAAAAAGCCGGAAGTGGCGCTGTGGCTCAAGTGGTAGAGAGCTAGCCTTGAGCTGAAGAGCTGAGGGACAGGGCCCAGGCCCAGAGTTCAGGCCCCACAACCAGCAAAAAAAAAAAAAAAAAGGAGGAAGGTAATGAACATTTACTGAGTACCTTCTATGGGGCAGATACCAAGGTAATTACTTTTCATTGCTTTTATCTTGTGGAACTTGATCATTTCCCTAGAAGGGGTACTATATTCACCACACCATGCAAATAATAATCATAAAACAGGCGTAAGTGGCACACACTAATTCCCAGGAGGTGAAGGCAAGATGATGAGTTTAAGACTAGCTTGGATTCATGAGATCTTGTCTCAAAAAATACCATAAAATATGAACATATAAAAACCTCATTAGCAACAAAAGAACTTAAGTTAAAATCCAGACAAATCGGCTGGGAATGTGGCTTAAGAGTGCTTATGTGGTACTGAGAAATCAAACCCAGGGCCTCATGCATGCAAGGCAAGAACTCTACCACTAAGCCAACCTCACAGCCCCCTACCAGTGTTCTTTTTTTTGGGGGGGGGGTCCGGTTGTGGGGCCTGAACTCTGGGCCTGGGCCCTGTCCCTCAGCTCTTCAGCTCAAGGCTAGCGCTCTACCACTTGAGCCACAGCGCCACTTCCGGCTTTTTTCTTTTTGCTTATGTGGTGCTGAGGAATCGAACCCAGGGCCTTGAGCATGCAAGGCAAGCGCTCTACCACTGAGCCACCTTCCCAGCCCCCTACCAGTGTTCTTAAAGGAGAAGATAGTGGACACAAAAGCCCTAGCAGAGACCTAGCTTATTGCATTCAATTACAAGTCTTCTGACCCTGCCTTGTAACATTTAATTAAACTTGTCCTGTTTCCACAATTAGCTCATTGCTAGCAGAAGCCTTGGCCACTTTGTTTCATACATAAGACAGGACCTAACACTTAATAGTAACAGCTAAAATATTATAAAATACCTTTTACAGATCACAGTATTTTTTTTCAGGTACTTTATCCTAAAAGCCTTGCCAAGTTAATGTAACTATCTGCATTTTTTTTATTTGTCAGTCTTGAGTCTTGAACTCTGGGCCTGGGCACTGTCCCTGAGCTCTTCAGCTCAAGGCAAGAGCTCTACCACTTAAGCCACAGCACCACTTTCAGTTTTCTGGTGGTTAGCTGGAGATGAGTCTCACAAACTTTCCTGCCTGGGCTGGCTTTAAGCCACAATCTTCAGATCTCAGCCTCCTGAGTAGCTAGGTGTGAGCCACCTGTGCCTGGCTACTATCTGCATTCTATTACAGACAATGGGACAGTGAGATTGAGGTACATTGAGGTATCCCTTCAGTAACATCACAGTTACCAAAGTAAGCTCTTGATAAAACACTGTAACACCACTATTTGTAGCTATGAGAAATGACTATACTACCACTTAAGAATGATAGTTTTGCTAATAAAAAAATAAAATAAAAAGCTAGGTGTTAGTAACTTATGCCTGTAATCCTAGCTACTCAGGTGGCTGAGATCTGTGGATTGTAGTTGGAAGGCAGTCTCAGATCTGTGAGACTCTTCCATTCCTGGGGCTTGAACTCAAGGCCTGGACAATGTCCCTGAGCTTCTTTTGCTCAAAGCTAGCACTCTTCCACTTGAACCACAGTGCCACTTCTGGCTTTTTCTGTTGTGGTACTAAGGAATCAAACCCAGGGCTTCATGCATGCTAGGCAAGCACTCTACCACTAAGCCACATTCCCAGCCCTGTGAAACTCTTACCCGCAATTAATCACCAAAAATCAGATGAAGCTGTGATAGCCTCGGGCAGAAAAGAACCTCAGGCAGGGACAGTACCCAGGCCCTGAGTTCCAGCCTCGAGACCAGCACAGACAAAAAAAAAACAAGCAAAATCAATTAATTAATCTTGTCTAGCTGAAAGTGTGGAGGTTTTTTTGGTAGTTAATTGCAGATAATAGTCTCACAAACCTGGGGCTGGATTCCAACTGCAATCCCTAGATCTCAGCCTCAGGAGTAGCTAAGATTTACAAGCATGAGCCACTGGCACTTGGCTGGTTCATTAACATTTATCAGTAGTTCTCAAACTTTAGTACGACTAAGAATCAGGAAACTTGGTAAAAACTAAGATTTTTGAGCCACTGTTATCCCTAGAATTCTGATTCAAGGGGCCAGCACAATTTAATCAGTACTCTCAATAGATTCTAATGTTGGCACACTGAAAAATGAATTAAACTTTTAAACATAAATTAATAATAATAAAAAGCTTAACCCAGGCTGGTTTAGAACTCTAGAACCTACATAAAGCAATTTCTTTAGCCAGATGCTGGGGGCTCATACCTGTAATCCTAGTTATTCAGGAGGCTGAGATATAAGGATCCTGGTTAGGTTTGAAGTTAGTCCAGGCAGAGAAGTCTGTGAGACTATTATCTGCAATAAACTTCTGGTCACCGGGGCAGTGCATGCATGTTTGGGGTTATCATTACCTTTTCTATAAGTTGTACCAGACCATCCTAAGTTCTTTTAATTTGTACCATTCCTTCAAATAAAGAAGTATGGTACCTAAAAATAATAAATAAATAAATAAACAAACAAACTACTCAGAAAAACCAGAAGTGGCGCTGTGGCTCAAGTGGCAGAGTACTAGCCTTGAGCAAAAGAAGCCCAGGGACAGCACCTAGGTGCTGAGTACAAGGCCTAGGCCCAACACCAAATAATTTAAAACACACACACACACACACAAATTTTTTTTCTTTTTTCTTTTTTTTCCTCTGTGCAACCCCCTTCAGTGCCAGTAGCCCACAGATCGAGGCCAGGCAATGGCTTAGGACCACAGTTTGCTCTGGCATGGGACACCACATACAATTTTTTTTATAGCTAGAAATACTTAAAATCTGACAAAGACCAAGGTTATAGATCCACAAAGATGTTGTTTATGCCACCCCTCCCTAGTACTCTGGAGCTTCCCTTGCTGCACAGTCTTCTGGGTAGTTACCCACATTATTGTTCCAGTGGATAAACTGAACTATGGTTCCAATGTAATTTAAGGAAAACATTTACAGGTCTTATGGAAATGACTGATTGTAAAATGGATCAGTCTGCTGCTAACGTGGAACCTAATACACAGAAATAGTAATTACTTAAAATCATTCAATACAAGTTCATTTTAAACTTTAAATGACCACCAAAACACCCTCTTATTAAACAGGTTTTCAAAGCCAATTTCTTTGCTTTCTAATTTTTCTACAATATAGATTTTCTTTGTCATGATCACAAAAGTTTTAGAAGGATCTATATTCGTGCAACCTTCCCATACATACTAGGAAACCAAGAATTAACCTGTAATCAAACTTAACATAAACAAATAGCACCCAAATACCTGACTTACTGTTTCAAACTGTACTGGCGCTCTCTTTTTTTTTTTTTTTTAACATTAACACCAGAATAAATGGTTTTAACTTCTACAGTGTAGAATGGCTCCCATTTCCATCACGCTATTAGAACAGCTGGCATGGCTTGAAAATTCTCTAGCCATTCGTTCTCTAAATCTAAGGTGAAATTTTTTTTTTTTTTTTTTTGCACAGAGGGCTAAAAGCATTAAAAAATTTCCTCTCTTACAGGGGGTGGAGGAGAAAGGGGCAGATAGTCTTTGTAAACGATTTTTGTTCTTTTTTCTTTTTTTTTTTTCTGTGTTTAGGAAACTTAGCATGGCAAAAGTGGGACGAGGTGGTCTCTAACGCAGACCACGGATGGAGGCAAGATGTAATGGGAGAAGGCAGGGATGAGGCAAGATGTAATGGGAGAAGGCAGGTGATGAAATTTCACCTCAAGACGCAAAAGGCCAGTGAGATCCTTGAATGACAGTCCAAGAGTAACCAGGGACGCGCAGGGCCCCGCACTCTCTGCACCTCAATTTTCACCCAGTTTTCCCAACCGAGCTCCCCTCCCGGTCCCCCCGGGACTCTGCGGGACTCAGCCTCGGGGCGCGGGGAAGCCGAGGCTGTTTGCAAACAAGCGTCCTCTCCCTCCCTCCGGGAGCTACGTGCAGGGCCCCGGGTAAGGAAGCCGCGTTCGGCTCCGCCCGGGACGACCGCGAAGGGCGCCCGGGCCGCCGCCAGTCCTAGGCCCGCGCGAGGGCTTCCCGGCAGCGCGGGGCCTAGTCTCCCCCCACG
>NW_012267277.1:919167-932647 GCF_000151885.1 Dipodomys ordii | reverse complement strand
CCTCCCTGCGCTGACCACGCTTCCCGAGCTGCCTTCCAAGCCGGGCGGCCCCCGGCCCCCCGCAGACCCCAGCGCCTTTCCCGTCCCTGCTGAAGGTACGTGAAGGTTCTTGTCACTAGACCCCGCATCCGAGGGCCAGCAGGAGTGTGCGGGAATCGCCTGTCTCATCTCTCCTGGAGATGGGGGAAGGAGGTGGGGGGGAAGGGACCTCTTCAAATCGCTTCATGCCTCTGGATGCGTGACCCTGAGCAAACCTTTTTACACACACACACACACACACACTCACCTCCCTCCCAAAGCATATGAAGGATTTGACCTTAACTTTTTGAGGATCTACTATGCAGATCATTACAGAAATTTCCTACAAACAACCATGAACCCTCGACCCCCCCCCATGAAAAAAATACGGGGGATATGTGATTAAGAACATAGCCAAAGCGTTATCCTGATTTTCACAACCTATTTAAAGGTACGAAAAGAATCATCCTTTTATGAACCCCCTTCTTCCCACCCCTCTGCCTCTACTGTCCCACTTTTGTATACCCCTTCCCTACATCCCTGCCAAATCCTAGGCAAGGCTCTAAAAGAAGGAAATTGTTTTATGTATATTGGGGGACTGTGGAATCATTCTGTTTACAGATGCCTTCTGTTTGATCTCCCTCAGCCTCTAGGGTGCAAACATCAGAACCAAAATCAAAAGAAATAAAAGACGGTCAAAAAGGAAGTAGGAAAAGAGAAATCCTCTAGATCACCTGGCCCCCAAACTTTCAAAATACAGTGTACTAGTAAAAGCACGACTTGTGGTGTCATATGTGGATACCACCTATTCTGGTTCCATCACGCATAGCTTTGTGACCCTGGCAAGTTATGTAACATTTTAAACCTCAGTTTTCTCTGACCTACCTTGCTGATCATGAATTGGAAATGGAAATGGAAAGAATGGCCTATGGAAGGCACTCAATAAATGCTAGTTCCAGTTTTTGATGATCTCAAAACATCCTTACTCTCAGTCTTTGTGAGACTTAAGACTGTACCTCTCTGTTTTGTTTTTCTCTGTGTGTGTACATGTATTTCTGTCCAAAAGTGAAGGCATTATTCTTCATTCCTGGTCTGGATGAAATTTCTGTAAATTTCACTAATGGAATTATATAACATCTCTCTACTGAAGAATACAGACTAGTGCACTGGATCCCTTGACATTTTTGCTGCATGACAGATATCAAAATAGAACAAGTACATTTTTCTGCATAAAAGAATTATACAGCAATCTTACCTTACCATAGGTGATGGCCTAATAACAAAACCATAATGAGAAAATTACATAAGGTCTCCAGGAAAGATTCAATAATAATTGAGCAGCCATCTAGAGAAAATATAACCTAGCATTTCTCATCAATGAAAGCTGTTCCTGTACAGTCCTAAGGGTGCCTTTGCCACATACTTCTGAGTCACATTACCAAAAAAAAAAAATCACTATCTCCTTTTTGTAACTAGAGAAACTGGAGCTGAGAAGGAAGCTGTGATTCATCCTTACAACAACTCTATGAATTAGGTAGTATACTTCCACCGCTGTATGTATGGAGTTTGTCTGACCTAAGGAAGAGCTGGAAGTAGATCTGGAGCTTCCCTAACATCCTTTCAGTAATAGTATGCAATGACTGTGAAGGTAAGTTACTGCTGCTAGAAATTTTCAGTCTAGAGAAATGAGCCCTTTAATTTAGATTAGCTTGGCTCCCTAACACTACCACTGTGCTTTCCAAGTCTAGATCACTGCCACCACACAAAATCTGCGTTTATGACTCATCATGCTACCCGAGGTGTAGCTACTACATGAGATGATTCATTTGTTCCCAAGACCAGGTTCCTCTTGCTTCTCATTTTTTCCCTTTCTCTTCAAATTCTGTTGCTGATGGACGGTGCCTTCAACATCACCATCATCTCCCTGATGATAAGATCCTCTTGTCTGCTACAATTTCATCCCATTATTTTTGGTTCTTCCTATCAGTTTGCTTTCTGCTCCTAAAAGTCTCATACCTGCTTTTCTTCCTTCTACTGTAAATTTAATTTTTAATTTTTTTAATTCACCTTGGCCTGTTTTCAGTTGACTTCCCTACTCTCAATTTTGATTTTTCCTCTACAAACCAAGTGACTCAAATAGTTCTTCATTTCCATCCTAGTAGACCTCCTGTATATATATATATATATATATATATATATATATATACAGGACATATACATATATATGTTCTATATTATATTATAACATACATGTGTGTTATATATATTCCAGAAAGCCCATTATCTAACCTTCTCTCCTTTCATACAACACTAGAAAGCCCATTTTCTAAGAACCATTTCTTTCTTTCTTTTTTTTTTGGGGGGGGTCCGGTCGTGGGGCCTGAACTCTGCTGGCCTGGGCACTGTCCCTCAGCTCTTCAGCTCAAGGCTAGCACTCTACCCCTTGAGCCACAGCACCACTTCTGGCATTTTTTTTTTCTGCTTATGTGGTGCTGAGGAATCAAACCCAGGGCCTCATGCATGCAAGGCAAGCGCTCTACCACTGAGCCACCTTCCCAGCCCCTAAGAACCATTTCTTTAAGTGACTACATTTTTCCTTAGCAAGATTTTCTTTGCTCTTTAAAATTTGAGCTGATCTAGGTGTAGTGGTACATACCTGTAATAGATCTACTTAGAAGGTTGAGATAGAAGGATCACTTCAGTTGAGGAGTTTAAGGTCATTGTGTGGAAATACAGCAAGACTTCATCTCAAAGTCAAATAAAATCTAGACCAAAAAGATAGCCATTTCCTGGCTTGGTGAATGACATCATCATTCACTAAGGTACATAATTGGTTTTATCTTCAATTCTTGTGTCTCATTTCTGGACAATTGGTAATGAAGCTTAGTAAATCCTACTTTCTTGTTTTGCAAATCATTCCCCCTCCCACCTAACTGCAACCCACTTGCGTCTAGGATATATGCTGAACAAATTATATGCTACAGGAAAAGAAGGTAGGAAAAGAATGAATATTGTGAGTATTAATTTATGTACAATAGTATATATAGGCTGTGAATGTGGCTTAGCGGTACAGTGCTTGCCTAGTGTGTATGAAGGCCTGGGTTTGATTCCTCAGTACCACATAAACAGAAAAGGCCAGAAGTGGTGCTGTGGCTAAAATGGTAGAGTGCTAACCGTGAGCAAAAGAAACTCAGAGACAGTGCCCAGGCCCTGAGATCAAGCCCCAGGACTGGAGAGAAAAAAAAAAAAAGAGTGAATATACCATATCTGGGTGTTAGTGGATCACACCTGTAATCCTGACTCCTTGGGGGGATTATGGTTCAAGGCTAGTCAGGACAGAAGAAGTTTGATAGTCTTCATCTCCAGAATAAAGCAAAGCCCAGCAAAAAGCAGGGCTTAAGGTATGGCTCCTGGTGGAATACCAGCCCAACAAATACAAGGCCCTGAATTCAAACCCCAGTACTAAGAGAAAGAAAAAGAAAGACTATATACTGCATGTTAGGTCGTTGGAAAAAAAAGTTGTTGAAAGAGAGGCTCAAAATCTCTTCCATATTCTTATTAACTCTGTTCTCTAAGTTTATAATCACCCATCACTACAATGTCAAAATATATGTCTCTGCTACAAGATCCAATTGTTTCTAGAAGCAGTCTCAGCCCTGGTACTGTTAAGCTGAACTTCACTGTCATTAGGAAATATTGAGGTGAACTGAACCTCATCACTTGCTAGCCTATAACTCATTGCTCAGTGATTTTTTTTTAGAGTTTTCTCCATAACTTTCAGCACCTATCAAAAATAAGAATCCCCTTCAAGAGGTATAGCCCAGAACTGAGCCCACCTGATAACTGCCAACTGTGGACAAAGATGTTTAGTATATATTTTAGTGTAGGTTTATTACATTAAAGTATGACAAAACTCGGGGCTGGGAAGGTGGCTCAGTGGTAGAGTGTTTGCCTTGCATGCATGAGGCCCTTGGTTCGATTCCTCAGCACCAAATAAGCAGAAAAAGCCGGAAGTGGTACTGTGGCTAAAGTGCTAGAGCGCTAGCCTTGAGCTGAAGAACTCAAGGACAGTGCACCATGATGGACAAAAAAAAAAAGTATGACAATACTAAATAAAGTACATTATATTTCTTCCACACAAAGAAATATACATCCATTAACAATTGTTTTTAAAGACTTGATCCAATTGATTGATTGATGGTATTAGGATTTGAACTTAGGCCTTGAGCTTGCTTGGCAGTCTCTTCCTTCCTTTCTTTCTTTCTTTCTCTCTCTCTCTCTTTCTTTTTTCTTTTTTGTCAGTCATGGGGCTTGAACTCTGGGCCTGGGCACTGTCCCTCATCTCTTCAGCTTAAGGCAAGCACTCTACCACTTGAGCCACTTCCTTGTTGGAGATAAGAATCTCAAGGATTTTCCTGTCCGGGATGGTGTTGAACCACAATCCTCAGATCTCAGCCTCTGAGTAGCTAGGATTACAGGTGTGAGTTGCCAGTACCCGGCTAAGCAGGCTTTTTTTGATTTGTTATTTTTAATTGGATTTTGCATTTTTGCCCAGCCCTGCCAGAATGTGACCACAATCTTCCTACCTGTGGCCTCCCTTGTTGCTGGGATTCTATACAGATGTACATGCCCATGTCCAGCCTACTGCTTGAGATGTGGGTTTCAGCAACTTTTTGTCCAGGCTAGAACCAAGATCCTTCCAAGCTCTACTTCCAAGTAGCTAGGATTACAGACATGAGCTACCTTTAAAACTCAGCAGGTTTTAAACAATTTTAAATGACCCTGAAAACTGCTTATGATTAGTAATCAAAGTAATAAGTGCTAAGTAAAAAAAGGTTTGTATGATCTCATTTTTTATACATTTGTCAATATGTATATATGATATTTCAAATAAAGTAATTTAAAATGTTTGTGGGATTTTTTTGAGTTTTTAAATTTGAAATAATTTCAAATTTAAGGAAAATGTAAAAAAAAGTATAAAAGATTTGTTTTCTCATTTTCTCTTTTGTTGTCATATATTCTTTCTTATCATTATAGAGTGATGTCAATATAGATATTTAAAGAGATTGTTATTATTTTCTGCTCCTTTATTCCTAAGTATTTTTACTGTGTTTCCTCAGAACAAAGTACAGCTATGACAGTCTAATTATCAAGGTTAGAAATGACATTGATGCAGTACAGGAATATTACAGAAGTGATCCTATCAGGATGTATGTGATGCCTGTGTATCCTGTTACTGGTAATAGCAACTTTGTTCACTTGGTTAAAATGATAGGTGTCTGCCAAGTTTCTCCACCATGAAATTACTGGTTGGCTGGCTGGCTGGCTGGCTTCCTTCCTTCCATCCTCCCTTCTTTTTTTCCTTCCTTCCATCCTTTCTTCTGAACTTCTCTTTTTCTTCCTTTTTACCACTTTCTCTCTGTCCCTTCCCTGCCACCCCCCATTCTCTTTTTTCTTTGAGATGAGTCCTCTTTAGGTTGCCCAGGCAATTCTGAAACTTGAGATTCAAATGATCCTCCTAAGCCTCCTGAGTAGCTAGGATTATAAGCACTTGACACTACACCTGATTTATAAAATAACCATGTGAGAGGAAGATCATGTGAGAACATTTCATACATTTTTACATACATTGATGATTTTTTGTTGTTGTTGGTCATGGGACTTGAACTCTGGGCTTGGGCACTGTTCCTACACTCCAGCTCAAGGTGAGCACTCTACCACTAGAGCTACAGCATCACTTCATTTTCTGGTGGTTATTTGGAGTCACAGACTTTCCTGCCCTGGCTGGCTTTGAACCAAGATGCTGAGATCTCAGCCTCCTGAGTAGCTAGGATTATAGGCTTGAGCCACTGGTACCTGCCTGCTGATGATTTTTTTTTTTTTTTTTTGGTTTTGGAGCTTGAACTCAGGGCCTGGGCGCTGTCCCTGAGCTCTTTTACTCAAGACTAGTGCTCTACCACTTTAAGCTACAGTTCTACTTCTGGTTTTCTAGTGGTTAATTAGGGATAAGCATCTCATGGGCTTTCCTGCCAGGGCTGGTTTTGAACCTCCATCAATTCTCAGATCCTAGCCTTCGGAGTACCTAGGATTACAACCATGAGACACCAGTGCCCAGCTTAATTGATAATGGGTTTTTTTTGTGTTTTTTTTGTTTGTTTTTTGTAGGTAGTTGGGCCTGAACTCTGGGCCTAGGCCCTGTCCCCTCAGCTCTTCAGCTCAAAGCTAGCGCTCTACAACTTGAGCCACAGTGCCACTTCAGCTTTTTCTGCTTAGGTGGTGCTGAGGAATCAAACCCAGGGCCTCGTGTATGCAAGGCAAGAACTTTACCACTATGCCACCTTCCCAGCCCTCATTGATGATTCTTGTTTGATTCAATTATTAATATAGTGATTACCAAAGATAATTTTCTAATGCTATCATTATTATTCCTTACACATTTTGGGTCTTTCTACTGTCTAGATCTTTTTTTATTCTCTTCTATTTCTTTATTTATATCAAAAATGTACTCTTTGCTTTTATTTTAGTATATGAATTATTACTAACATTTATATTTATATTGATTTGATTGGCTTCTGTGTTCATGTAGCAATTCTTTATCACTTTGTACTTTGCTAGCCCCAGCTCTAGAATTACTAATTTCTCTAAAAGCCCTAATTCCATTTAGTGGAAAATGGTATTCAAAAATAATGATGTAAGTGCTGTCTTCACTGCTACTCTGGTGCTATGGCTTCTACCAATATCTCTCTGAATGTCTCTGGAGTGGTAATTCTAGCAGTGAGCAGAACTTTATAAATATTTTTATGTAAATATTTTTGCTTTTAAAGAACAACAGATGCTTGGTGCTCTTCACTCACATCTATAATCCTAACTACTCAGGAGACTGAGATCTGAGGATCACAGTTCAAAGCCAGCTGGGCAGGAAAGTCCATTCAATTTTTTTTGTTGTTGATGTTGTTGTTGATTGTGGGGACTGAACTCTGGGCCTGGGCACTGTCCCTCAGCTCTTCAGCTCAAGGCTAGCACCCTACCACTTGATCCACAGTGCCACTTCCAGCTTTTTTCTGCTTTTGTGGTGCTGAGGAATTAAACCCAGGGCCTCATGCATGCAAGGCCAGCACTTTACCACTGAGCCACCTTCCCAGCCCTCCATGCGATTTTTATCTCCAATTAATTTCCAGAAAAACCAGAAATGTAGCTGTAGCTCAAATGGTAGAGTGCTAACCTTGAGCACAAAAGCTCAGGGACAGTGCCTAGGCCCTAAGTTCAATCCCAAGAGTGGCACCAAAAAAAAAAAAAAAAAGAAAGAGAAAGAAAAAAAATGTAAGAGCATCAGACATACAATGCAATGATTTGGCATACATTTTCTAAACAATGATCAAGTGAGTTTGTTACATCAAAGAAAACAATTAACAATATTGTTGCCAAGTGACAAAAAACAGACTTCCATGTGAAAATTAGCAATTTGAAAACCACATTCATTTCCACAAGCTTTACAGCTTCCAATACTTTTTCTGAAGAAATGAATGGTGATAATAGCAAATGTAGTAGAGATTTTAAAATATTATGTAATATCTCAGTACTTGGAAAATGTGCATCACTCAGTGAGCCAGCATTTTTTTCAAATGACCAATGCATGATGTTACAAAAGCATGGATAAGCAAAATATTCGCTTAAGCTGTAATATAGACAAATGAATTTTAATGTAACAGAATAAAACATGTCCACTGATTTGGTTTCAGAGTTCACATTGCAACTAACCTTTAAGAAATTGCCACTTAAAAAAATTGCCACTTAAAAAAAAAATAAAACAAGACCTCTATACATCTGTACTCCCAACACTAAGGACGCTGAGAGTTCAGGGCTGGCCTGGGCTACCTAGTGAGACTTTCTCAAAAAAAGAAAAGACTATGTAATGGGGAAAAGTAAGCTTTAGAGTAAGACAGACCTGGTATCCAGATCCTAAGAAGCTATTAGATATATAGAAAAGGGCATTTTTCATCAGTAAAATAAGGCTAGTATCTGCTATAGGTACACAAAGAATTGGCATGTTGTAGGTACCCACTAAATGCTATTGTTTTTATTATCTAAATATCTTTAGGCAGTTAGGCACTTGTGGCTCACATCTGTAATCCTAGCTATTCAGAAAGCTGAGATCTGAGGATAGCATTTCAAAGCCAGCTGGGACTAGAAAGTCTGTAAGACTCTTATCTCCAATTAACTACCAGAAAACCAGCGAGGAGCTGTGGCTAAAAGTAGTAGGGCACTACACTTGAGTGCCCAGGCCCTGACTTCAAGCCCTATGACCAATAAAAAATTAAATTAGGGGCTGGGAAGGTGGCTCAGTGGTAGAGCGCTTGCCTTGCATGCCTGAGGCCCTGGGTTCGATTTCTCAGCACCATATAAGCAAAAAGAAAAAAGCCAGAAGTGGTGCTGTGGCTCAAGTGATAGAGTGCTAGCCTTGAGCTGAAGAGCTGAGGGACAGCGCCCAGGCCCAGAGTTCAGGCCCCACAACCGGACCCAAAAAAAATTAAATTAAAAAACATATAAACATATATAATATGTAATATATAATATATATATATGCGAGGAGCAGGAGGAGTTAGGATTGACCAGCACTCATTATCCAACACCCATTATCTTGTATTCTTTGGGGATTAAAGAATTAGAAGTGTTGGGCTGAGAATGTGGCTCAGTGGTAGAGTGCTTGCCTAGCATGCATGAAGTCTTGGGTTTGATTCCTCAGTACCACATAAGCAGAAAAAGCCAGAAGTGGTGCTGTGACTCAAGTGGTAGAGTGCTAGCCTTGAGCAAAAGAAGCTCAGGAACAGTGACCAGGACCTGAGTTCAAGCCCCAGGACTGGCAAAAGAGAGAGAGAGAGAGAAAGAGAAAGAGAGAGAGAGAGAACTGTGGAAGATGCTGTTCAGAATTCTGAAAGGCACCTAGGATGCAGAACAGATAACCACAAAAGATTGCCTAAGCTGGGTGCTGCTGGCTCATGCCTATAATCCTAGCTACTCAGGAGCCTAAGATCTGAGGATCACAGTTCAAAGCCAACCAGGGCAGGGAAGTCCATGAGACTCTTATCTCTAATAAACCACTAGAAAACCAGAAATGGCACTGTGGCTCAAGTGGTAAAGTGCTCACCTTGAGCTGAAGAGCTGAGGGACAGCACAATGCCCAGGGTTCAAGCCCCATGATGGACCAAAAAAAAAAAAGGAATAGGTAAGAGAACACAAATTCAGAGGTAGAGATCACTTATAACTGCCCATTAAAATACTCTAGTCAAAAGTAATGATGACCTGAATCAGGGTAGAGTGGGGACAATAGAGATTTCAGGGGATTTAGAGATTTCATCAAACTCATGATTGGATGAGCATGTATAAAAGAAAAAAATGGAGGTGGGGAATCAATTCATTTGAGGGAAAGAGTTAAAAACAACACTTGAGTTCCTGGCTTGGAAGCCAGTGCTATTAGGTAGAGAGACAAGCAGAGGAGGAAGAGCGGGTTTGTGGGAAAAGGTAATGAGTGTCATTTCAATGTGTTGACAGATGAAGAAATTGAGGTTCCCAGAGGTGAAGTTACCTGCCACAAATGACTGGATGTGGCAGAGCTAAGATTCCAACCCAGGTCTGTCTGACTACATATCTCCGCGCTGCTTCAGCACTGCCACACCTCCTCCCACGCTCAGGGTGGGGCTGTGCAGCAACCACTGGCGAGGGACAAATGCGAGGACAACTTAGAATGTGAGTCAAGTGTTTTTATGTAAGTCAAGTTTGACTGAAGAATAACATAAGAAGGTATTTCCTCAAGCATAATTATTATTATTAACATTCTGATCAGGATGACTCACTCTGCCCTCTTCTGATTCCAGTAAGGAAGTGGTAGGATACATATGATCCCAAGAAATGTTTAGGATAGGTTTTTCCCAAGAACTATATATGAGGCCGTACAATATATGTAGTATGGAAAGACCTTGGGCTAGAGGCTGAAAAACCTATGTGCTGATTATGTAAATATGGATTGGGCAGTGGAAGAAAGTTGTTATTTAAACATTTCCATCCCTGAAGGTTCAGGGATGGACACCCTTCAGGGTGTCTAGTTCAGTCAGGTCTCTTTCTGTCTACGTTTTTTTTCCCCACACTACCTCTCTATATAAAGATAGTGCAGTACAGTGTGCAGTGTAGTATAGCTCTTTGGAATGAGAAGATCTGAGTTCAAATCACAGCTCCACTAAGTTCAGGCTGTTTTTACTAGATACAGTCAAGGTCGGTGTTCTACCACTTGAACCACAGCGCCACTTCCAGTCTTTTTTTTGGCAGTTAATTTGAGTCTCACGGACTTTGCTGTCTGAGCTGCCTTTGAATCACAGTCCTCAGATCTCAGCCTTCTGAGTAGCTGGGATTACAGGCTGGAGCCACTGGCACGTAGCCTGCTTGCCTGCTTGCTTGCTTGCTTTTCTTTCTTTCTTTTTTTTTTGGGGGGGGGTCCAGTCGTGGGGCCTGAACTCTGGGCCTGGGCGCTGTCCCTCAGCTCTTCAGCTCAAGGCTAGTGCTCTACCACTTGAGCCACAGCACCACTTCTGGCTTTTTTCTTTTTGCTTATGTGGTGCTGAGGAATCGAACCCAGGGCCTCATGCATGCGAGGCAAGCGCTCTACCACTGAGCCATCTTCCCAGCCCGTTGCTTGCTTTTGTTTAACAAAAATAAAATTAAGGGCTGGAAAGGTGGCTCAGTGGTAGAGCGCTTGCCTCGCATGCATGAGGCCCTGGGTTCTATTCCTCAGCACCATATAAGCAGAAAAAGCTGGAAGTAGTGCTGTGGCTCAAGTGGTAGAGCACTAGCCTTGAGCTGAAGAGCTGAGAGACAGCGCCCAGGCCCAGAGTTCAGGCCCTACAACCAACAACAACAAAAAATTAATTTCTTTTTAATATTTTTAAAGATTTAATAATATATAAAGTGTACATAGTATTTTTAAATAATACATTTTCTCCTCCCTTTAATATTAAACACTATGTAAATAGCCTGTCTCCTCTTGCCTTTCTTCCTTCCTTCCTTTCTTTTTCTTTTTTTACAGTGAAAGCAGGGGTTATACTGTGGGGGAGGGACATACAAAGCAACAAAGAAATAATCTTATAAATTACCTTTCTCTTTCTTTCTTTCTTTCTTTGTCTCTCTCTCTTTCTTTCTCTCTGTCTTTCTCTTTCTTCCTTTCTTCTTCCTTTCTTTCTACTTCCTTCCTTCCTTTCTTTTTTGTGGTGCTGAGAATTGAAGCCAAGGTTTTGGCAAGTACTCTACCAGTGTACCAGATCTCCAGCCCTTGATGGTTTCTTTATACCTTTTCTGTGCTTCCCAATGTATATGTGTTCCCTCATAATCAGAAAGCAAATAAACAAAACTATTTTGAAGTATAGCTTAGGCTGGTCAATAGTAAGCATTCGTTATAGCTTGGTGACTCATGGGGTTTGTTTTATTTGGGCATGTTACACCTCAGTTCCACATATGAGTGAATGATGTGCTCTTGAGTGTATTCTCATTGGAATGTGAATTCAGTTCACATCTGCAAACACTGAATATTTTAAACAGTATTTCAAGCACTATAGGAAAAGAGAATGTGAGGAGAATAGTGATTTTGCTTGACTCTATTTATGTGTACATGCATTTGTGCTTTGACTGAGCAAAGGTGAATCTCAAAAGAGAAATGTATGGGTGAAAAAAATGATAGGTTAGAACCAACTCATGCTGGTTCTTGAGAGCTGATTGTTAAATTTTAAGGAGAGACTTTGTAAACTGATAGTTAAACATGGCCATTTTATTTATTTTCTATTTTGTATTTAGCTTATATTACATTAGAGTACAGCTACAATGTTCTCGAATCAATCTCACTGCATTGCTCTCCTTTCCTCCTTTGCCACCTTTCCAAAACAATATCGACAGGTTTCAGTCTATTTTCATAGGTGCAAACAATTTGTTTAGATGGTATTCCACCGCCTCCAGCCATCCTTGTTAGCCCAGCCCCCTCACTCCAGTTTCCACTCATGATGAGAACCTGTTTCTCTTTCCCTGTCCCTGCATTCCCTTACTGACCAACAACTTTTATTAAATTTTAATACTGTTTATATATTTTATTTATTTATTTTGGGTCCGGTTGTAGTGCCTGGACTCTGGGCCTGGGTGCTGTCCCTCAGCTCTTCAGCTCAAAGCTAGCGCTTGAGCTACAATGCCACCTCCGGCTTTTTTCTTTTTGCTTATGTGGTGCTGAGGAATCGAACCCAGGGCCTCATGCATGCAAGGCAAGCGCTATACCACTAAGCCACCTTCCTAGCCCCTAATACTGTTTATATATACGGCCATTTTTGCTTTTTTTTTTTTTGCCAGTCCTGGGGCTTGAACTCTGGGCTTAGCACTGTCCCTGAGCCTCTCTGTACTCAAGGCTAGTGCTCTACCACTTGAGCCACAGAGCCATGTCCAGCTCTTTCTGTTTATGTAGTCCTGAGAAATGGAGCCCAGGGCTTTATGTATGCTAGACAAGCACCCAACCACTAAGCCACATTGCCAGCCCTTATGGTCATTTTTGAAAGTTACATTATAAGAAAATTAAATCCTATAAGCTTGCAAATAAATATATTAAAAATAAAGGTAATAAATACAGTAGCTCTTGCTTTGCATAGTTCTAAAGTACATGAATTTTAGTTTCTATAGGTTGGATAAATCAGTCACCCAGCAATGCAATTCACTTGTCATAGTATATTAACTAAAAGTAGTTGCATGAAAGTAAAGATTTTGCTACTAGATCTTCAGTCCATGTATCACTAAGTAAATAACAGAAGTGTGTCATGATCAGTGATGAGTCACTCCTTTCAGTCTGTCAGTGATTGATCACTGCACATCTGCTACTCAGTTCTCAAACAGACTGCAAAGCAGATACTGTGTTGCCTTCTTTTCTATCAGGAGTACAACCCACATGACATTTTACAAACATGAATAATCAGAAAAAGGAACTGACAAAAAAATCAAATGAAGCAAAGAAATGAAGTGATAAAGCACAAAGTAAAACTTGACCATAAATGGAATTATAGGCGGAATAGGTGAGCATAGGAATTCTGACACTGCTTATACTGGAAAGACTGAAGATACACAACATAGGAAAGCAGAGAAAGCAAATGTACTGATATAACTAATGTGATTGTATCCAAAAGAATGAATGTGTTGCCAGGTACCCGTGGCTCACGCCGACAATCCTAGCTACTCAGGGGGCTGAGATCTGAGGATTCCAGTTCAAAGCCAGCCTGGGCAGCAAAGTCTGTGAGACTCTTATCTCCAATTAACCACCAGAAAACTGGAAGTGGCACTGTGGCTCAAATGGTAGAGTACTTGCCTTGAGCAAAAGAGCTCAAGGACAGCCCCCAAGCCCAGAGTTCAAGCCCAACAACCGCCAAAAAAAAAAAAAAGAAGAAACACGGAA
>NW_012267277.1:912301-915877 GCF_000151885.1 Dipodomys ordii | reverse complement strand
ATATATATATATAAAGGTAAAGAATGAGAAAGAAAGGAAACTAAATGAGAATCCACCCTTCATTTCATGTTCAGATTGTGCTAGATACAAGGGATAGGGGATATAAAAAACTCCTTAATCTCAACAAAGTGTTCATTTAGGGGAAAACATATAAAGGATTCATTGCAAGGTGGGTAAATCCTAGGATATTATGTAGTTATTAGGAGAAAGAACAACATGGATAGGGAGATCTTTAAGAGACAATGAAGGCAGGCGCCAGTGGCTCAAGCCTGTAATCCTAGCTACTCAGGAGGCCAAGATCTGAGGATCACAGTTTGAAGCCACCCCAGACAGAAAAGTCCATGAGACTCTTATCTCCAATAAACTACTCAGAAAAGGCCAGAATCGTGCTGTGGCTCAAGTGGTTGAGCACAAAAAGGCTCTGGGACAGTGCTCAGGCCCTGAGTTCAAGCCCTAGGACCCACAAAGAGAGAGAGAGAAAAAGAGTGAGAGAGAGAGAGAGAGAGAGAGAGGGAGAGAGAGAGAGAGAGAGAGAGAGCGCACGAGAGAGAGGCAAAAATCATATGGTGATAGACTTATAGACGATAGTACGGGATTTAGGTTTTTGTCGCAGAGGGTTTTCAATCAAGGAAAGAATATAACCAATTTAAAATACCATTGTGTATACTGAGGAGAAAAATTGCAGAGGCAAGATTTGAAACAGGGAAATAGACTTTCTCAAAACCTAAGGCAGAATAGGCCTAAGACAACAAGCTGGGCAGAGGGACAACTCTAACTGTGTGCCATTTCTACCCTAGATACTGCAAAATACTTTTTCTCATTTAATCCTCTCAATAACCCAGTAATATGGAGACTAGAAATTTTACAGCCAAGGAATCTGAGGCTGAGCAAGGTTCAGCCTCCATATCATTCTGCCCTCCAAGTCAAGTGGGAAACCTGATAATTCAGAACTTAGCATAGGCATCCTGATGATTTATATGATAAAATCCTGTCTAAAAAATCTTAGTCTCTTTTTTTCTTTCTCTCCAAGACCAGGACTTGAAATCAGTATCTGATGCTTTCACTCATTGGCTAGTGTTCTACCACTGAGCGATGCCTCCAACCCCAGAATTTTAGCCTTCTCTAGATGAAAGAAGTCAATCTAGACAGGGAACTGTCTAGTTAGAGATTATGTCAGCTAGAAAACCATGTGAGACATAATACCATCAGGTCCCCTGGATTCCAGTCAGTAGGAGCTTCCAATAGCCAGAAAACATGAAAACTAACTTAGACCATAAAGAGGAATAGCTGCAGATTGACAGAGTAAAAAGACTTTTTCCAGATGGCTGAACACATGTCCCACTTCACAGAGGACACAAACAAAATGTAGAGCCTAGAGAGGGGATGGGGTGTTCTGACTCCTAGCCCACAGTTCTCTACAGATTGAAGCTGTACCATTGCTTTGATGGGCTCAAAGGCCCTTTCACTGAATATTTTGTATCAAATTACAAGTGAGGAAACTGCCCTGGAGTAGAAAGGGGAGAATGCAATTTCTGTTCCTAGGCGGACCCTTGTGGAAGTATAGGAGCGTCTGTCTTCCCACATAAAGAACCTCTTAACTCCTTCAAGGTAGCTTGCTTCTAGAGATGCTGGAGATTGGCCAGAGTTGTCCCCAGGATTTGAGGCTCCCAATCCTCCCTTCTATGGCCTTCTTTCCCACATACCCTCTTCTCTCTTAAAAACAATCTTTTGGGAAAGGATCTACCGGTTACTTTTACCACAACATGAATCATGAAGAGGCAAATCCCAATAAAACAGTGGCCTTGAATTCTGCTACTCATGAGTTGCAACCCATGGACCTTTGTCCATTTATCTGCAATAAGTCTTATTTCCTTCCCTGTATAATGAGACTGGGTGTAATTGCTATTGGTGATTTTGTGGGTTTAAAACTATTAGTTGCCATAACAGCAGGTCACTGACAGAACTCTTCACTACTGGCAAGAGAGGCTCAGCAGGCCAATGTGATAACTGCAGAACCCTTCCTGAGTTCCCTCCTCCTAGTTTTACTTTGCCCAGTCTTACTTAATGGTCACCACTCAGACTGTTGTCCTTCTCTAAATTCAAGGGAAGAGTCCTGGGCTCCACCCAGGTGCTTCACACCCATACTTGTTTGAAAAGAGGCACCTCCCAGTCTTAAAATATCTTGTGAACTGAGAAGAAGTGAGATGTTAATGAAAGATCCAGAGCTTTGGTTTGAATCTTGGCCATGCCATTTCACCAACTTTGTGACTTGAGCACATGACTCTTCCATTGGAGAATCATCAGGCTCTTCCATCTATAATGCCTACTGCATTCTAGGAAGATTAGAAGTAATATCTGAAAAGTATTTATAAAATAAAAAGCTTATACCTAGATGCTGGTGGCTCACACCTATAATCCTAGCTACTCCGGAGGCAGAGATCTGAGGATTGCAGTTCGAAGTCAACCCAAGCAGGAAAGTCTATGAGACTCTTATCTCCAATAAATTACAAAAAAAAAAAAAAAAACCCTGGAGATGGCACTGTGGCTCAAGTGGTAGAGCACTAATCTTGTGCCCAGGCCCCAAATCCAAGCCCAAGAACTGGCCAAAAATAAATAAATAAACAAATAAATAAAAGCTTATAAACTTTTCACAATATAAGAATATTGATCCAGACTCTGGCGACTCACAGGCTGGGATGAGGATTGCAGATCAAAGCCAGCCCAGGCAGGAAAGTCCATGAGACTCTTATCTCCAATAAACTGTACTCAGAAAAAGCTGGAAGTGGCGCTGTGGCTCAAGTGGTAGAATGCTAGCCTTGAACACAAAGAGGCTTAGGAACAGCACCTAAGCCCCAAGTTCAAGCCATAGAATCTAGAAAAAAAATATTGAGAGCCATCCTTTATTTCTTTTGCTTGAGGTTAGCACTCTATCTCTAGAGCCACAGCACCACGTCTGCCCTTTTCTACTGAGGACTGGAACCCAGGGCTTCATGCATGCTAGGCAAGCACTCTACCACTAAGCCACCTTCCCAGCCCATGATTTATTTCTAATAACCAAAATGCAATGGGAACTCTTCTTCCAGGCTTAATATATAATTGTTCAATACATCTCTATTATCATTATAATTATACTTCTTGGTTATAAGTTCAGTGAATCTACTCAGAAGGTTTTCTATTTCTCTCAAAAAAAGAAATCTGTAGAGCAGTAGCACTCATAGACTGTTGAAAATGAACTATACAACTTATGGGTGGGGATGGGAAGAAAACTAGGAGAGAGTGAGGGAAGGGGTGACATTGCCCAAAAAGAAATGTACTTATCACTTAATGTAACTGTAGCTTCTCTGTATATCACCTTTTGGTAACAATAAAAAGTAAAAAAAAATTAAAAAAGAAATCTGATTCAAATGTCTCTCCTGACTTGATGACTTCCCAAAGCCTACACAATACAAAGCCCACATTTTATACTATCATTCAGGGTTCTTAGTTTTCTGGTCTTAACTGCTTTTGCAGTCTGGAAACACTCATGCAAGTTTTTTTTTTCTATTTCTTTATTTCTTTCTCTCTTTTTTTTTTTTT
>NW_012267277.1:906730-909376 GCF_000151885.1 Dipodomys ordii | reverse complement strand
TTTTTTCTTTTTGCTTATGTGGTGCTGAGGAATCAAACCCAGGGCCTCAGGCATGCAAGGCAAGCGCTCTACCACTGAGCCAACTTCCCAGCCTCCCCCCTTTTTTTTGGTCATGGGGCTTGAACTCTGGACCTGGGCACTGTCCCTGAGCTCTTTAGCTCAAGGAGAGCCCTCTACCACTTGAGCCACAGCTCCACTTCTGATTTTCTGGTACTTAATTGGAGATAAGAGTCTCATAGACTTTCCTGCCCTGGCTGGCTTTGAACCTCAATCCTCAGATCTCAGCCTCCTTAGTAGCTAGGATTACAGGTGTGAGCCATGGGCAACTGGCTCCTTTTTTTTGGGGGGGGTGCCTGTTTTGGGGTTTAAATTCCGGGCCTGGGTGCTGTCCTGAGCTTTTTTGCTCAAGGTTAGCACTCTTCCACTTGAGCCACAACCCTATTACTGGCTCTTCTGGAAGTTAAATTGGAGCTAAGAGCCTCACAGACTTGCCTGTCTAGGCTGGCTTTGAGCTGCCTAGCTGAGTAGCTAGGATTACAGGCATGAGCCACTGGTACCTGGCTACTCTTTTCTTTTTAATCCTTTTTTTGTAGTTAACATATGTGGCATTTGTATATATTTTATCCCAAATGTAATATATAATCTCAAATAGCCCTTACTATACTATTTTGTAGTTTTTAACAAATAATTTCCCAGCCTTCCACACAACCCTTATTTCCTTACACCCCTCCCTTTGGTCTATAAATCCCTTTAGTATAGGTATGTCTTACCTAAAAACAAGTTTTACTGTCAGCTGGACATAGTAGCACATGCCTGTAATCTCAGAAATTGGGCGGTGGAAGCAGAAAAATCAGGAGGTGGAGGCAGAAGGATTGAGAGTTGGAGAGTGGCCAGCTTGGATTACATAGTGAATTCAAGGCAGCCTGAGCTACATGGTAAATCTCGTTTCAAACAACCAAGGACTAAAATGTAATTCAATAGTAGAGCACTTGTATAGCTTACTAAATTTTTTTAGACATGTTTTCATTAAATGTAGCCCAGGCTATCCTCAAATTGGCAATCTTCCTGTCTTGGCCTCTAAGGTACTGGAATTTTTATTTAATTATTTATTTTTCTTTTGGTTCGTCGTGGGGCTTGAACTCTGTGCTTGGGCACTGTCTGTGTGCTCTTCAGCTCAAGGCAAGTGCTCTACCACTTGTGCCACAGTACCACTTCCGGTTTTCTAATGGTTTATTGGAGATAAGAGTCTCACGGACTTTCCTGTCCAGGCTGGCTTTGAACCATGATCCTCAGATCTCAGCCTCCTGAGTCACCGGTGCCCGGCTTTAAGGTACTGGAATTATAGACATGCACCAAAACACTCAGATTAGAGGAAGTCTTGAGATTGCTCATAGCCAGCTGTAACAGAAAAGTCCACTAGAGTACTTTTCCAACTAATCAGCAAAATTCTTGACTGGAAGCATGTCTCAAGTATGAGCACCATCTGAGCAAGCAAGCTGAGCTAAAGCACAAAGCCTGGAGTTCAAGGCCCACCACAGTCACATGTGTGCACGCTCACACACACACACACACACACACTCTCTCTCTCTCTCACTTGAGTGCCTATTACATATATATTTGTTTTCTCCAAAAATTCTGAATCTCTATATGAGAAAATGTGAGGCTCAGCAAGATAAATCACCCAAATGCCATAAGGAGCAGTAGAGCTAAGATTTGAACATTGGGCCAAATTCTCAGCTTTCCTCATAATACCAACATGCCTTGACGGGGAGAAAGAGAAGGAAGAGGTGACATTGTCCGAAAAGAAATCTACTCATTACCCGACTTATGAAATGGTAACATCTCTGTACTGCACCGTAATAGTAACAATAAAATTATATTTTAAAAAACTGGATGGATTTCAACTCCTTCATTTAACATTAATTGAAGTTAAGGGACCATGAAATTTAATTGAAGTGAAGAGCAGTTTAATTGAAGTTCCAAGTGACAACGAACTTCAAAGCTATTCAATAATTTTATCTCAGTCCCGGAGATTGAACTCAGAGCCTCACACATACTAGGTAAGTGCTGTACCATTGAGCTACATACTTGACCTGATTGGGAATTTTTATTTATTTATTTTTGGTCAGTCGTGGGGCTTGAGCCTGGGCCTGGGTGCTGTCCCTGAGCTCTTCAGCTCAAGGCCAGTGCTCTACCACTTGAGCCACAGCACCAATTTCTGGTGCGTAATCAGAGATGAGAGTCTCAGGGATTTTCCTGCCTGGGCTGGCTTTGAACCACGATTCTCAGATCTCAGCTTCCTGAGTAGTTAGGATTACAGGCGTGAGCCACCAGTGCTGGGGGGAAATCTTATAGAGGACATTCAAGTGTCCTCCATTTACTTGCAAGAACTGCCTCTTAAGAATAATAGTTCTGGGGGCTGGGAAGGTGGCTCAGCGGTAGAGCTCTTGCCTTGCATGCATGAGGCCCTGGGTTCGATTCCTCAGCATCACATAAGCAAAAAGAAAAAAGCTGGAAGTGGCGCTGTGGCTTAAGTGGTAGAGCGCTAGCCTTGAGCTGAAGAGCTGAGGGACCAGGCCCAGAGTTCAGGCCCCACAACCGGACCCAAAAAAAAAAAAAATTAGAAGAATAGTTCTGGGGCTGGGA
>NW_012267277.1:897243-905380 GCF_000151885.1 Dipodomys ordii | reverse complement strand
AAAAAAAAAAAAAAGTTTGTTGGACTGTGAATCAATATTCTGGTATTGGAATAAATATTCCTGGTATAATCATGTTATGTCTGAGGAAAAGGCAGGTACTGAAAAGTTATCTAAGCTCTGTGTGCAAGTGATAGGCATATTCTGATAGACATTTCTTTCTTTCTTTCTTTTTGGTCGGTCGTGGGGCTTGAACTCTAGGCCTGGGTGCTGTCCCTCAGCTCTTCAGCTCAAGGCAAGCGCTCTACCATTTGAGCTACAGCGCCACTTCCGGTTTTCTGGTGGTTTATTGGAGATGAGTCTCACAGTCTCTCCTGCCTGGGCTGGCTTTGAACCGCGATCCTCAGATCTCAGCCTCCTGACTAGCTAGGATTACAGGCATGAGCCACCAGAGCCCATGATACTGAGCATCTTTTCATATACTTACTGGCATAGGCTTTTTGTGTGGGTGCTGGTCTTGGGGCTTGAACTGAGGACCTAAGCACTGCTCCTAAGCTTTTGTGCTCAAGGCTAGTACCCTCTTGAGTCTGGCTTTTTAGTGGTTAATCAGAGATAAGATTTTCACAGACTTCTTGTCCAAGTTGGCTTCAAACCATGACACCGAGATCTCAACTTCCTGAGTAGCTAGGATTACAGGATTGAGGCACTGGTCCCAGCTGTCTATCTTTTTCAGAGAAACTTTTCTTCCTTTGCCTATTTCTATGTTGGGCTTTATCACTGAAATGTAGTTTACATCTTTTGAATGCTCATTATCTAATACTTGATTTACAAGTATTTTCTTTACATTCTGTAGGATGTTTCCTTGTATTTTTATATTTTGATGTAGTACATGTATCTTTTGTTGTTGCCTGCACTTATCTGAGTATCATATACAAGCAATCATTTTCAAATTTAGGTCATGAAGCTTCCCTTTATAGTTTTTTTAATCTATTTTGAGATATTTGTGTATGGTATGAAGCTAGAATACAACTTCATTCTTTTTTTTTGTTTTGTTTTTGTTTTACTGGTCATGGGGCCTGAACTCTGGGTCTGGGCGCTGTCCCTCAGCTCTTCAGCTCAAGGCTAGTGCTCTACCACTGGAGCCACAGTGCCACTTCCAGCTTTTTCTGTTTATGTGGTGCTGAGGAATCGAATCCAGGGCCTCATGTTTGCAAGGCATGCACTCTACCGCTGAGCTACCTTCCCAGCCCCACAACTTCATTCTTTTACAGTGGGTATCTTTTTTTTTTTTTGTCGGTCATGGGGCCTGAACTCTGGGCCTGGGTGCTGTCCCTCAGCCCTTCAGCTCAGGGCTAGCACTCTACCACTTGAGCCACAGCGTCACTTCTGGCTTTTTTTTTCTGCTTATGTGGTGCTGAGGAATTGAACCCAGGGCCTCATGCGTGCAAGGCAAGCACTCTACCACTGAGCCACCTTCCCAGCCCAGTGGATATCATTTTCTCAGTAATATTTGCTGGAAGTATTATCCCACTGAAATGGGTCATGACACCCCTATTGAAAAGCATTAAACCATACATTTGAGGGTTTCCTTCTAGGTTCGATGTTATTTCATTGATCTATACATTTCTTTTTTTTGTTGTTGTTGGTTGTGGGGCTTGAACTCTGGGCTTGGACACTGTCCCTGAGCTCTTCAGCTCAAGGCCAGTGCTCTACCACTTGAGCCACAAAGCCACTTCGTTTTTTGGTGGTTAATTGGAGATAAGATTCTCATGGATTTTCCTGCCCAGGCTGGCTTTGAACTGTGATCCTCAGATCTCAGCCTCCTGAGTACCTACGATTACAGGTATGAGCCACTGGTGCCTGGCTATGTATTTCTTTATACTAGTACTTTTGAATTGTTTGGTTTTTATTTGGCTTTGTAGTAATCACCTTTGCAATCAGGAATTGAGTCTGAAATTTTATCTTTCAACTGTTTTGGCTATTCTGTGTCTCTTAAGATTCCATGTGAGTTTTTGGAAAGGCTAAACCCTTCCAAAACAGCATTTGGATTTGGGTTACAGTGAACCTGTATACTACCACCTTGAACAGTGTTGACATGTTACCAATATTCAGCTTTCCAATTCAGTAAAACAGCATTTCTTTCCATTTCCACTTAATTTCTTTTTTTTTGGGGGGGGTCCAGTTGTGGGGCCTGAACTCTGGGCCTGGGCGCTGTCCCTCAGCTCTTCAGATCAAGGCTAGCGCTCTATCACTTGAGCCACAGCGCCACTTCCGGCTTTTTTCTTTTTTGCTTATGTGGTGCTGAGGAATCGAACCCAGGGCCTCAGGCATGCAAGGCAAGCGCTCTACCACTGGGCCACCTTCCCAGCCCTCCACTTAATTTCTTTAATTTCCATTTCCTATTTAATTTCTTTCCATGGTGTCTGATCCAGAAAAGGCTCCTTTCTAGAGGTGTTTTTCCCCCCCCTTTTTTTTTTCATTCATTATACTGCCTATCCGTTTTTTTTCTGGTTCTGTGCCTGGGGGCTGTCAAGCTTTTCTTTCTCTTTTTTTGTCATTGAGGGGCTTGAACTCTGGGGTCTGGGTACTGTCCTTCAGCTCTTTAGGTCAAGGCTAGAGCTCCACTACTTGAGCCACAGTGCACCTCCGGTTTTCTGAGCGGCTTATTGGTGTTAAGTCTCATTGCCTTTCCTGTCTGGGCTCACTTAGAACTGTGATCCTCAGATCTCTTCCTCTTGACTAGCTCAGATTACAGGCATGAGCCACCATGCCTGTTCTGTCCTTGACCATTTTTGCTCAAGGCTAGTGTTTTACTATCAGACACACAGTTTTTGTGCATAATGAGACATAAGAGTCTTCTGGACTCTCCTGCCCAAGCTGGCTTTAAACTGTGATCCTCAGATCTCAGAGTCCTGAGTAGCTAAGGTTATAGGCATGAGCCACCAACACCCAGGCCCTGCCTATTTCTTACTTGTCCCTAACATTTGAGTGGTCCACCCTAATATTCTCTGCAATACAACATATTCCTTTGGGGTAGTTGGAGGAGAGACATTTGAACTATTTAGAACATGTGCAGCTATTATGATGAGACATTATTTCAAACAATTACTGCACTAAAATTCATTGGGGGTGGAGAGTGGAGGAGAAACACAAAAGAAGGAAATTTTATAGACAATAATAAGAGAAGCACAAGAGGAAACACTGTCCTCCTTTGTACTGTTATTTTATTACTGTTATTTTATTAAGTCCATATATTAAATAAAACATAACAGGAAAATCAACAAATTTATAAAATAGAATTTGAGGTGTTTGGATGAAAAAGAAAAAAACCTCCACAAGAACGATGCCTTCATGTCTACAGATTTCTCATGTTGTTGGTCTTGAACTTTAAATATCAAGTAAAGGTATCTACCTTGAAACAAAAGTTGGAATGCTGTAAGGTTAAGCTGCAGTTAATATGGTGATGGGCCAGAAAAATTACAGATTTTCTAAATCTTATCCTAAAATATTGTATATAATTAATGCTGATATGCAAAATGCAAGCTTTTAGCAGATAGCAAGAAGGAAACTTGAGTGAATGAATGCAACTTATCTCCAAGACCTCTAAAAAGTGAAAAAATAAATAAATACTGTGTTTTATAGTGCTCCCCCCTCAAAGCATTGTTATAAGCATGCGAGGGTGTTGTGAGCAGTTACAATAAGATCTAACCCAGAGGTAGGTTCAAGGCCAAGAGTAGGAGTGATGAAGGAATCCTCTTGAGGCCAGTACCATGTCATGGAATGCCCGTTTGTGCTAGAGGATGAGTCTATGGCCTATTTTTTTCTCATTAAAAAGGACATTCCAAATGTCAGCTTTGCCAGAAAAGAGGCATTCTTGCACCTGCTCCTGAGGACAGCTAGGATACAGGATATGGCTGGCATAAATGTTTTATGGCAAGCACATGCTTAAAAAAAAAAAAAAGAAAGCACATGCTATTTTAGTTTGAAGTCTACCAAACGGTAACATTGAGGAGAAATAAAAAGCTGAAGATGGAGTTGCTGTTCCTCAAGATAAGGGAACAAAAATCTTACAAAAAGAGGTACTAGGCACTCACTTAACTCTGAATGGAGAACATTCCTCTCAGGCTAGGCAGAAGGTGAGGAAGAATATTAATTACCAAAGACTGATCAGGCTATTTAAAGACCAAAAGGAGAGGGGAAATAGCCTATCAGGAAGAAAGGTAGTAAAAGAAGTTCTTCTGGGTCTGAATAGGTAGAGTGAACCTAAGGCAATCACACCAAAGATGCCCAACTTGTTACACTTCAGCTACAAGGGATGGCAAAAATGTCTCAAGACATTTTAAACCCAGAAAAATACATGAAAACTATGATAGTTAACCAAGTAAATTAAAACCAGACCTCCAATGATATAAAAAACAAAACTCTTTAGATCTGAAGTCAAATACTCATTTTTTCATTAATTCTGTGCATTATTGGGGGGGAAAAAAAGGTAACAAGTGGAAAGATTTGTTTTATTTCTACTAGAGAAGGAGAGGATAAATAGAACTGTCTTCCAATTTGCTCTCCACTGTGAACACACATACCACACGCATACATATACATACATACACCAAAGATACCCCCCCACAAAAAGAAGAATCTAAAACCAAAACACCCTCAAACTGCACCACTACTTCATATTTTGACCAAAAGTATAGATCCTGGAAGTGCAAAATGCAAAATCAAATGACCAAAAAAATGCTGAATAAACAGCATTGTTAATATACAAAATATTTATATTACTGTACTAGTAATGTGATGCTCTCCATGTCTGTGAAACTTTGGAACCACATAGCTGATTTGTTAAATCTAGTCCATGCCAGCTTCCAAAAACCAGAAAAGATTTTAGTTTGCTTCATTCTTTGATGCTTCATCAAAATTTTCTACAAGATCTGGCAAAAAAGAAAGAAAAAAAGTAAATGATTCAAACAAAAAGAAAAAAGTAAATGGAATATCTAACTTATAACCTCAATAAAAGCAAAATTATTACAACTAAGATTAGCCAAATTAGAACAAGGCAAAATGAACTGGTAGCATTTTACTAATATTGACTCATTTATCTGCTTAATTTAAAACAATAGTCTTAGAAATGTTTATCATTTTTAAAATTTAAGCCAACTATGGCAAATTCCATTCTCATGTCAATTTATAATTCATATGTCAATTTATAATTTTCTAAATAACTGCATATTTTTAATGACAGTGATTTCAACTTAACAAATACAAGCAATAAAGCCTTATGTGACAATTGCTGATTCTAAGTTCTAAGTGAGAGGACTTTATCCTTTTCATTAGATCCTATCCATACCATTGTAAATCAAATTAAGAACTCACAATCAACAAAATCTTAAAAGTTATCTATATAGGAAGTGAAATGAGATTAAAAGGATGTTAAAAAAAAAGTCTTAACAGGGGGAGGATGGGAAGGGATGGGAAGGGGAAACAAAGGAGGAGGCTACAATGCTTGAAAAGAAATGTATTCATTGGGGCTAGGAAGGTGGCTCAGTGGTAGAGCGCTTGCCTTGCATGAATGAAGCCCTGGGTTCGATTCCTCAGCACCACATAAGCAAAGAGAGAAAAAAAGCAGAAGTGGTGCTGTGGCTCAAGTGGTAGAGCGCTAGCTTTGAGCTGAAGAGCTGAGGGACAGCGCCCAGGCCCAGAGTTCAGGCCCCACGACTGGACCCAAAAACAAAAACAAACAAACAAACAAAAAGAAATGTATTCATTATCTTGCCCATGTAATTATAACCCCTCTGTACAGTATTTTCACAATAAAAAAATATGAAAAAAAAGTCTTAAGACTAAGCCAGGTTCCAGTGGTTCATGCCTGTAATCTTAGCTATTAAGGAAACTGAGATCTAAGAAATAATGGTTTGAAGCCAGGGCAGGTGGGAAAGTCCATGAGACTTCTCTCCAATTAGCCACCCAAAAGCCAGAAGTAGAACTATGGCTCAAATGGTAGAGCACTAGCTTTGAGTACATAAGCTCAGGGACAGCATCCAGTCCTTGGTTCAAGCCCCAGGATTGGTACAAAACTTAAAAAAAAAACCCAAAACCTAAGACTAAAAGAAATCTCAGTTGTTGATATAAATTACTTTTTTAACAAGAAATGATTAAGATTCATTAAATTAATTCAACATTTTTTCCTGTATAGTTGTATATGAAATACAGATACGCGCGCGCGCACACACGCGCGCACGCGCACACACAAACACACACACACACACACAGAAAGAGAGTCTGTAAATGTTACATTGTAAAAACATGTAACAATGTTAATACAGGATATATATTGTTACATTACTGGATGACAACTCTTTATGTCAAGAGTATGTTTGACCAGTGCGTATTATGAAAGAAACACAAAATTCTTCATAATTCTGTTAAAGCTTTCATTTCTTTTTCATTTGCCTTCTAGTTAAATTTTTTGCTTAACTAAAAAAAAAAAGAGAGAGAAAGAATAAGGAATGTGCTTTACCTGGAACATCATCATCCTCTTCATCGATGTCTTCTGGTTTTGGTGTTTTGCTATCCAACACTACAAAAAGTTTGTTTTAATATTAGTCATGAAAAATGAAGACCATTACAGAACATATGTAATTTAATTCTTATCTAAATGTCATATAGCTGATCAGAAAATCTAACTACTGGTCAATCTAAAATCATTTTTGTTTTTCTTAAGTAATATTAAAATCAATAAAACGTTAAGCCGGGGCTGGGAAGGTGGCTCAGTGGCAAAGCTCTTGCCTTGCATGCATGAGGCCCTGGGTTTGATTCCTCAGCACCACATAAGCAAAAAGAAAAAAGCCGGAAGTGGCGCTGTGGCTCAAGTGGTAGAGCACTAGCCTTGAGCTGAAGAACTGAGGAACAGTGCCCAGGCCCCTTCAGACCCCACAAGACCAAACCGCCCCCCCCAAAAAAAAACAAAACTTTAAGCCGGGTGCCAGTGGCTCACACCTGTAATCCTAGCTACTCAGGAGGCTGAGATATCAGAAATGCAATTCAAAGCCAGCCTAGGCATTAAAGTCTGTGAGATGCTTATCTCCAATTAACCACCAGAAAACTGGAAGTGGTACTATGGCTCAAGTGGTAGAGCACTAGCCGTGAGCTGAAGAGCACCCGGCCCAGAGTTCAGGCCCCATGACTGGAAAAAAAATCTCTTTAACTTAGATATACACAAAATATAGTGGCAAATGCAATACAAAGGTAAATGTTATATGCAAAGTGGAATCATCTAGATAAACTAGAGTAAAAATATATTATTATAGTTTGTTCATATTAGCTAAATAAATTAATTCATGATTTTTTCCATTTATTTTTAGTTTTTACTTTTTTTCCCATTTATTTTTAATGCAGCATGAACACTGAAATATGAATCTCAGATTTCCAGGGGCAAAAGATATATTTGATATCAAGACTAAAATTATCTTGGAAATTTATGAAGCATACAATTTATGTAAAATAATTACATATTCCCTTTTGGTTGGGCACTGGTAGAGCACATCCCAGCACTACTTAAAAAAAATAAAAAAGGACTGGACATCTTTTAAGTTATCAAGTTCTTTAATTAAAGTGCGGAAGAAAAAGGGTACTAAATTACAATACTTACCTTGCCGTGGGAACTGTTCTGCTAACTTCCTGAGACTTGTTAAGCTGTCAGCCCCGAGCTGACTTAATATTCCAGGAAGCATTTCTGTGATTGGTTTAGCTTCTGCATGACCAGTAATTGCAAAGGTGTTAGCGGAGAGGGAAGCTTGGACTTTGGGGTTGTTGAAATGAATAACTGTCCCATCATCTTTAATCATGTTCACCTGTAAAATCACAAATTAAAAAAAACATATTTCACATGCTAAGTATAGCTGAACTAATAACTAAAATGTATCTTTTTTCCCTTTTTCTTCTGTCACTTGTGGGGCTTGAACTCAGGGACTGGCCATTCACTCTCACTAAGCTTTTTCACTGAAAGCTAGTGCTCTACTACTTTGAGCCACAGAGCCACTTCTGGTTTTCTGGTGATTAATTGGAAATAAGAATCTCATAGAAGCTGGGCGCCAGTGGCTCATGCCTATAATCTTACTTACTCATGAGCCTGAGATCTGAGGATCATGGTTCAATGCTAGCCCAGACAGGAAAGTCCTTAAGACTCTTTTTTTTTTTTTTT
>NW_012267277.1:894424-896603 GCF_000151885.1 Dipodomys ordii | reverse complement strand
AAGCAAAACAAAAAACAAAACAGTAAGGGCTGGAAGGTGGCTCAATGGTAGAGCACTTGCCTTGCATGCATGAGGCCCTGGGTTTGATTCCTCAGCATCACATAAGCAAAAAGAAAAAAGCCAGAAGTGGCGCTGTGGCTCAAGTGGTAGAGTGCTAGTCTTGAGCTGAAGAGCTGACGGACAGTGCCCAGGCCCAGAGTTCAGGCTCCACAACCAGACCCAAAAAAAACAGAAAAAAACAAAAAACAACCAGTATCTCTTAAAAAGCTATTTACACAATTATGGTTTTCTCCTTAATAGTCATGGAGTCTCAAAGTAGCAATTAGTTAAGTGATGTATATGGGTGGAGAAAGATCCTAGTAATAGAATTTAATGGTACAGATGAACAATTTATTAGGATGGACAAACTATAAATTGTATTGTAGAATCTACACTTCAAATTCAGACTTCTGTAAGAAAGAAGTTCATATATATATATAAATATATATTTTTAAACTGAATTATCTACCAAAACTAGCTTCATAATGATATTACCCATTTTCCTACTTAATTTACACTATCAAACAAAATCAGTACAATTATCAGTTGGTGATGTAACATCTTACTTGAGGGACAGATTTCAAATCTATTGTGATTTTAAAGTCTGTAAGTAAAAATGTCTCAAATTCCAATACTTGAGACAAATTGTGCCTACAGTGTACCAAAGAAATTATTTGTCTTATGTGAGGAGGTATCAGAGCTTGAATTCAGGGCTTTAGTGCTCAAGGCTGCTGCTCTACCACTTGAGACACAGCTTCTCTTCTGGCTTTTTATTAGGGGTTAAACTATATTCCCAGTCTTTTGCTTGTTGAAGCCTGGTCTTGAACTCCTTATATAGCCCAGGCTGTTCTTGAACTCTCAATCCTCCTGATGCTAGGATTACGTATGCATCACTACAAGTTATATGATTTACAAACAAAAAAAAAAATCGCCGGGGGCTGGGAAGGTGGCTCAGTGGTAGAGCGCTTGCCTTGCATGCCTGAGGCCCTGGGTTTGATTCCTCAGCACCACATAAACAAAAAGAAAAAAAGCCGGAAGTGGCGCTGTGGCTCAAGCGGTAGAGTGCTAGCCTTGAGCTAAAGAGCTGAGGGACAGCACCCAGGCCCAGAGTTCAGGCCCCACAACCGGACCCAAAAACAAAAAACAAAAAACCACACACACACAAAAAAATCGCCGGGTGCCTGTGGCTAAAGCCTATAAACCTAGCTACTCAGGAGGCTAAGAGCTGAGGATCGCGGTTCAGAGCCAGCCTAGGCAGGAAAGTCCATGAAACTCTTATCTCCAATTAACCCCTCAAAAACCCTATAACGGACAAAAAAGAAAAAAAACACCACATCTCAACTAAGCAAGCTACTTATAGTTTTGAGAATTAATAGATGTCTTAAAATCAAGTTTTATTGCTACTCCTTATATGTGATGGCACTTTTTTTTTGGTCAGTGGTGGGGCTTGAACTCAGCCTAGATGCTGTCCCTGAGCTCTTCAGCTCAAGGTGAGTGCTCTACTACTTGAGCCACAGTGCCACTTCTGGTTTTCTGGTGGTTAATTGGAGATGAGTCTCAGGGACTTTCCGACCTGGGCTGGCTTTGAACCGAAATCCTCAGATCTCCACCTCCTGAGTAACAGAAGGTGACTTTTCTAGTGTCAAAAATCAATTCAGATCCAGATGCCAGTGACTCACACCTATAATCTGAGCTACTCAGGCAGCTGAGATCTGAGAATGATGACTGAAAGACAATCTAGACAGAAAAATCTGAGAGATTCTTATCTTCAATTAACCAGCAAGGAGCAGGCAATGGTACAGTGCCAGTCCTGAGCTGAAGATCAGAGTTTAAGCCCCTGTGTTGGCACACACATTTAAAAAAAAATTAATTCTAGGGGTAAAAAATTTGAAAAGAACTGTACTTATTACGTTACTTACGTAACTGTAACCCCTCTGTAAATCACCTTGACAATAAAAAAAAGTAAAAAAAAAAGTAAGAAGACTAAAAGAAGTATGAAAGCAGAAAAATTAATTCTGCTATTACTCATTTCTATATTATTTCTGATGTAGGAGGCTAGCCTGATCTAAGATACCTAGCAAGACTCTTATCTTGGGCTGGGAAGGTGGCTCAATGGTAGAGCGCTTGCCTTGCATGCATG